>NC_083317.1:13406428-13666966 GCF_963455315.2 Globicephala melas | reverse complement strand
ATTAATGGAAAAAATCATCTTTCAGTCTACAAGTACAGGAATTGCTTTCCACAGGTAATTTCATATTTCTAAATATCACTTCATATTAATCTTTGGAAACCTATGAATTTGATGTCTGGAGTTCTTCCCTGATACTTCAATTGAGCCCACATTACCACTGGTAGATGATATAGGACTTACTTTTACATTTATAGCCTTAAGTTGTTGAAGATTATTTGGCCGATGGAAAGAGAGAGAAAGAGTCTTTTAAATAACCCTGAGGGACTTCCCTGGTGGCACAGTGGATAAGACTCCACGCTCCCAATGCAGGGGGCCTGGGTTCAATCCCCAGTCAGGGAACTAGAGCCCACATGCATGCTACAACTAAGAGTTCACATGCCACAACAAAGGAGCCCACATGCCACAACTAAGGAGCCTGCCTGCTGCAACTAAGACCTGGTGCAACCAAATAAATTAATTAATTAATTAAATATTTTTAAAATCCCTGGGAAAAACTTAAATAACTAAGGTCACCTTAAATCTTCAAGTTTACAAAATTTGAAAATCCATAAGACATTAAAAAAACACAAAAAAATGAATAAAATAAAATTAAATAAATAAGTAACCCTGAGCATCTACAGTGGACCAGGTATGAGCAGTCTTTACCCAAGTGTAATGAGTAAACCACTCAGATAAACAGAAACATGATTTCACTCATTTCTCTTTAACTGAATCATCTAGGCTCCTGAGAGCTCATTTCTCTTTGGCAGTTGAAACACTTAATCTTGCCACTCAAGGTAAACTCCATCACTGCCATTTTTTAATGTAGCAATTTAAGATTTAAAGTCTGTCATCACAAGCCTTTTCCCCAGCCCCTTTCTCCCTGGCAGTGGTTTCGAATAGTGGGTTGTTTACATTGTGCCTGTGTCAGTTGGAAGAGACAACTATAGACAGCATCCACAGCTGACTTCCTCCGACCCAACTCCAAGTCTCTAGGTCCATTAGTTCTGTCCTAGAATGCCCCAGCCCACCTTGGATAGAGCCAGGGGGAAGACGCAAAAAGGCATTAGGCAACTTTCAGTGGCTTTTTCCTGCTCCACACACAGGGAGCTCTAGACTCTGGGGCTCTCTCAGGTCATCCCCTGGGCACCATAGCTGGCTAGCTCAGATGCCACGTTGGACATTCTTCGGATATGAGAAAGAAAATATAGTGAATAAGGCTGGAGAGAGGCATCTCCAACAACTACCAGCGTCCAAATCATATATACTTTCTCTCTGAATCTCCACTTCACACCAGCTGGGTGAACTTTTATCTACTCCTTTTATTGAAATATAATTTACATATAGTACAACATAGAGTGTGTACAGTTTGATTAGTTTTAACAAATGCATACACCTGTGTAACGTGTACACTTGTCAACATATAGAATATCCTATCACCCAGAAATTCTTCTTATGCCCTTCCCAGTCAATCCCCACCCCCAGGCAGGCACTCGTGATTTCTATCATCAAAGATTAGTTCTGTGCGTCTGGAATTTCATGTAACTGAAATCATGCAGTACATACTCTTTGGCGTCTGGCTTCATTTACTCAGCATCATGTTTTTGAGATTCATTCATGTTGTTTTGTATCAGTAGTTTGTTCCATTTTATTGTATTTTATGAATACTGTGCCATTTGTTAATCCAGCTACCGAATGAACATTTGGGTTATTTTTCAAGGTGGGTTTTTTTTTGTTGTTGTTGTTGTTATGAATAAAGCTGCTATGAACTTTCACATACAAGTCTTTTTTGGACATATATTTTCATTTCTCCTGGGGAAATATCCACCTGTAAAATTGCTGGATCATGGGGTAGATGTATGCTTCACTTAATTAGAAACTGACAAATTAACTCAAAATGGATTAAAAATTAACCGGAAATGGATTAAATACTTAAATATAAGACCTGAAGTCATAAAATTCTTAAGAGAAAAAGCTTCTTGACATCAGTCTTGGCAATGATTTTTATGGTTATGAGATTCAGAGCACAAGCCACAAAAGCAAAAATAAGCAAGTAGGACTACATCAAACTAAAAAGCTTCTACATAGCAAAAGAAACAATCAAAAAAATGAAAAGTCAACCTACAGAATGGGAGAAAATACACAAGCCACATATTTGATGAGATGTTAATATCCAAAATATGTAAGAAATACATACAACTCAATAGACAAAAAATGAATAATCCAATTAGAAAATGGGCAAAGGACTTGGACAGACATTTTTCCAAAGAAAATATTCAAATGGCCAACAGGTATATGAAATGGTACTCAGCAACACTAATCAGGGAAATCAAAACCAGAATGAGATATCACCTCATACCTATTAGAATTGTTATTATCAAAAATATAAGAAATAACAAGTGCTGGGGAGGGTGTGGAGAAAAGAGAACCCTTGTGCACTGTTGGTGGAACTGTATACTGGTATGGACCACTACAGAAAACAGTACAGAGGGTCCTCAAAAAACTGAAAAATAGAAAAAATTTTTTAAAGAAACACCATATGATCCATCATTTCCACTTCTGGGTATATACCCAAAGGAAATGAAATCACTATCTCAGAGAGATAAATGCACCCTCACTTTATTGCAGCATTATTTACAATAGCCAATTGAAACAACCTAAGTGTCCATCAATGGATGAATGAATGAAGAAAATTTGATATACGTATACAATGGAATATTACTCAGCCATAATAAAAGAAGGAAGTTTTGCCATTTGGGACACTATGGATGAACTTCAAGGGTATTATGCTAAGTGAAATAAGTCAGACAGAGGAAGACAATTAATGTATGATTTCACTCTTATATGGAATCTAGAAAAACCAAACTCATAGAAACAGAAGAGACTGGTGGTTGCTGGGAGGAGGGTGGAAATGAGTGAAGGTGGTGGAAGATAAATTCTACGTTTGTAAAGTTCAGCATGGTGACTATAGTTAACAACACAGCACTGTATATTTGAAAGTTGCTAAGAGAGTAGATTTAAAAGTTCTTATCACACACAAAAAAAATTGTAACTATGTGAGGTGATAGACGTGTTAACACTATTATGGTAATCATTTTGCAATATAGACATATCAAATCATTACACTGTACATCTTAAACTTATACAAAGGTACATGTCAATTATATCTCACTGATGCTAGGAAGGGAAAGCAACTGCTTATGCTTTTTGGAGGGAATACTGCTCTTGGTCATCTCACATCTCCCCCTTTTCTATTGTTTATGATATAAACTCTATGTTCTCTGTCCTCCAGGCAATGGCTACTTTAAAGCCTCACATACTTTTCTCTATTAAGATGTCTGGGCATTACAAACCTATAATGCTGTGGCTTTCAGACTATGGGCTCTACCAAGAATTTTTAAAGCCTGTGTTGCAACTAAAAGCCAAGAATTTGAGTGTTTGTTCACATTGTGTTCTTTTGGGTCCTTCCTTTCCTGACAGCCTACAGTTTGTGGATTAGTTTAAATGATAAAAGAACTTCATTGTCAAAAGGAGTAAAAAGAAGAAAAAACACACGGGATTATATTTTTAAATGTTATCTAGTAATTTGGGGCATTGCCCCAAATTTGGGGCAATGCCCAATAAACCTGCCAAACTAGTTTATTCCAATGGTTTGATAACAGCCAATGACCAGCAGAGGAGAAATAAGTTGACTGGCTAGGGACATTTTATTTACCACTCCTGTGGTAGCCAAACAAGGACATAAGAGAATGAATTCATCTTTTACTCGAGAGCTATCAATATCAGTGTATTCCTATAGCCTGATGTTAGGAGAAGCCCTGAATATTGTTTATATATATGTATGTTGTTTATATATATCCTCTGTCTATAAATTATAAGTTACAGAGCTATTAGGGTTTTATATGAACAAAATATTCTTTTAAAACATTTTGGTGGTATATATACTAGTCAGATACAGAAGTTCCCAAAGATGTATGCCTTCCAATATTCATGCCCTTGTGCAGTGCCTGCCCCTTGAATCTATGCTGGGCCCAACTTGCTTAATAAGCACTAGAATACAGTGGTGGCAACACTATGCCAGTTCTGGGTCTAAGCTTTAAGAAGGCCTAGAACCTCTGCTTTTTTGCTATTAGAAGCCCTGAGAATTCATGTAAGACATACAGCTGTCCTACTGGAAGATGATCCAGAGATGACACAAAGAGAGAGGGAGGCCATGGAGAAGAGCCCAGAAGTCTAGTTGACAGTGAGAACTGAGGCCCCAGATATATGACCAGCGTCAAGCCAGCCAAGCTGAACCACCAGACCAGCGAGTGAAGAAGCCATATGGAATGGCCCAGCTCCAGCAGACATCACATGGAGAGAGATGAGCTGTCTCCACAGTGTCCTTTCTAAATTCCTGACTCTCAGAACAGCAAGCAAATAAAATGGTTGTTATTTGAAGCCACCAGGCTCAGCAAGAGGTTAGCTAAGTAGTGATAGATATGGTCTCATGGGGAGTTCCTAATAATCAGTTGATTGAGGAAGAAAACTTTTAGACCTGATTTATAGATGGTTCTTCAGGATATTCTGGCATTACCCCCAAAATAGACAACTGCAGCACCACAGTGCCACTCTGGAGTGGCCCTAAAGGGCAACAGTGAAGTAAAATCCTCCCAGTAGACAGAATTTCAAGCAAGGACAGATGGCCAGACATAGAGATCTACACTGACTCAGCTTATGGACAAAGACTTAGGAGGAACACATGATTAGAGAAAAAAAGTCATGATAAAATAGGTCTTGGGAAGAGGTATATGGACTGAGCTCTCTGAATGGGCCCAGTGTGAGGATGTTTGGATTTTATGTGAATGGTCATTAAAGAGGCACCTGAACAGAGGAGGATAATCAGGGATACAAGATGACCTATTCTGTAGATGTCTACGTGGCTCTTTTCCAAGACACCCCAGCCCTTGCCCCAAAGCCTCTTTAACCAAACGGCCATGGTGACAGGGACGGAGATTATACACGGGGTAACACTGGTCTGACCCAGCCACTGCTGACTGTTCAATCTGCCAGCAGCAGAGCCCAACACTGAATCTCTGATACAGAATCGTTCCCTGGGAGAACCATCCAGTCATCCACAGGCATCATGGAAGGGGCAGTGCTCTGTTCTCACTGAAAGAGATACTTGCTCTACGTAGGAATTTGCCTTTTCTGCCCACAATGCTTCTGCCAAAAATCAATATTTAAGGACCCAGAGAATGCCTCATTGTTTATCATAGTATTCCACAGAGCCTCGTGATCAACTTGGGAATTATATCACATCCAACAAAGTGTGACAACGAGCTCATGTATATGGAAGTCACTAGTCACTCCCGATCCATCACTGGTCTGACAGAACAACTGAATGGCCTTTTGATAACTCAGTTATGGTACCAGCTGGGGGGAAAAACTTTATGAGCATGAAGTTATAACTGGCTGTATCATTGTTAAATAACTGTAACAACGAAAGCAAGTTTGGGACATCCTGCCAGGCAAAAACCATGACCAGCCAGAATGGGCAGAGGAAGAAGGAAATTAAAAACCAGGTAGGTCCACCTGAGTAGTTATAGCAACAAGAACTGCAGTAATTTTAAGCATTGTTCTTCTTACTTTGGTATGAATATTTGTGCATATATTAACCAATTATTTTTCTTTTCTTCCCCCTCTCCCATCACCCTAATATCTATCATCAGACATTTCAATAGTTGGTTAGTCTTTTATCTCAGTATTTAAGTTACAAGATATCAAAGGAAGAGCATGATGCAGCTCAAAAAGGAATAACATCACCTGGAGATGGATTAAGTGACCGCTGAGACTTTGTATCTTTGGGGGGAAATAGGGGTAGCATGTTTTAGGTTGTTTGAGGGATCGTTGCATCATGTTAGAAAGTTAAATATGGGTTAAGAGGGTGTGTATGGATGCCAAGTAGATAGGGAGTGGAATGTGCTGCCTTTATACTACGTCAACTTGTCTACCAGCTTTAAGAGTCCCTGAATCCCCTCCCAGGAAATGCAAGATTTGGAAGACAAAGTGAACAGTATCCATTATTCTTTGAAGATCACCAGTTAGATGCAATAAAGGATAGAGGCAGAAGTGCTGGCAGGTTCCAGCTTCTATCCTTGCTCTTCCCTCCTCTGTATCCAACTCTTCTTAACTGCCAGCCCTGATGACTGTGATGGTGAATGTTACGTGTCACCCCAGAGGGTGTTTTTTTTGGATGTGATTAACATTTAAATCAGTGAACATTGGGTAAAGCAGATTGCCTTCTAGAATGTAGGTGGGCCTCATCCAAACAGTTGAAGGCCTGAACAAAACAAAAAGACTGGCCTTCTGCAGCAAGAGGCAATTCTCCAGCAGACTGTCTTAGGACCAGGACTGCACTGTCAGCTCTCCTGAGTCGCAAGCCTGCTGGCACACACTGCAGATTTTTTTTTTTTTTTTTTTTTTGCGGTACGTGGGCCTCTCACTGTTGTGGCCTCTCCCGTTGTGGAGCACAGGCTCCGGACGCGCAGGTTCAGCGGCCATGGCTCACGGGCCCAGCCGCTCCGCGGCATGTGGGATCTTCCCGGACCAGGGCACGAACCCGTGTCCCCTGCATCGGCAGGCGGACTCTCAACCACTGCACCACCAGGGAAGCCCCACACACTGCAGATTTTTGACTTCCCAGTCTCCATAATCATGTGAGCCAATTCCTTATAATAAACCTTTCTATATATACACATATACATATATATGTATACATACATGTACATACGTAAATATTATATATATTATATATGTATATATAATAAATCTACATATAAATAAATACAAATATATATATATGTATTTACTCCTGCATTGGTTCTGTTTCTTTGGAGAACCCTGACTAATACACTGACCCACTGACCAACAGCCAGGTGCAGAGGTGACAGCCTTCCTTAGACGCCTCCACCAGGCCCCCTTCCCAGGCAACGTCCCTGCCTTCTCATATTCTTTGTGAGCTCTGCACTGGTCCACTTGTGCTAGTGCTTCAGAAAGCCTGGTTAATGATGTTTCTCTGATCCCTCAACTCCTCTTTTCAAACCCTTACCTCTCCAGCTTCTTCCATAATTGTGTAAGGCCTTACTCCTATAATAAATCTTATTCTATAAAACACATAATGACTCTACTTTCCTTATTTTACCGTGAATGATACAATATAATGCAAAAGAAAACGTGCTAACACTCTCAGCAGAGACAATAAAGCATTAATACTGTTAAACAGTTCGCATTTCTTGTCTCATTTGCTCATTCATTCGTTCCTTCATTCATTTAGGAAATCTTCAATACAGGCCAGGTGCTGTTCTATGAGAGCAGACTTGAAGTACACAGAGGGCTGTGATGTGGAGCTCCTCAGGATCTAGAACTCTGGCTATCGAGGGAAAATCGCCAAGAGAAGCTTTCTGTTCAATACAGAGAACTTCCTGACAATTAAAGCTGCCTATAAATGGAACTGCCTCTCCATTCTAAGGTAGTGAGGGTCTAGGTATCACAGAAACTAACTAGCAATTTACTTAGCCAGGGATGCTTCAGAAGATATTAGCACATCAATCAGCAGTGTTTAAACTACATTTTCACCAGATGTACATTCAAATTTTATATTCTATGATTCCGTTATAATATATTATATACCATTTGTAAGATTCTATATGCTATCCATATTCTGAGGTGACTATGAGATATAAGGATTACGATAGGCTCAGCATAATACCACGGGGGAAAAGAACTAGTGTTTATTGCATACTCTATATACTCAGGCAATTTTCATTGGTTATTTCATAATCCTCCCAAAACTCCAAGAGATAAGTTTTTATCCCCACTGTGTGGATAAATACACTGAGATTCAGCAAGCTATAGTGACTTGCCAAACCTCTCAGTTCCCAAGCAGAAGAGAATGAAATCTGTCTGCTCCCAGAGTCCATGTTTTTTCTTTCATGCTGTACAAGGTTCAGCATTAGTATGTGAAAATTAATAAGATTATCAATTATAAACAAAGGCATCATTTTCAGGTATATTCTTAATGAATGAAAATTTTTATATCTCAACACATATTATTCAATGTATTAAACTAGTAACACAGCATCATTTATCGAATGTTTTGTATGTTCCGATCACTCCAAAGTCCTTTACCTTCTTATTTAATTCTCACAATAACCCTGCAGATGAAGTTATTATTTAGCCTCATTTGACAGATGAGAACAATGAAAATCATAGAGTCTGAGAAATGTGTCCAAAGTCAATCAGCTACCAGGAAGAGGCAAGGCTGGATTTCAAATTCTATTCTGATGTTGAAGGCCATTCTCCATGTTCTGGGTTCCCTGGGTTAATTTCTCCCATGGCTTGGGGCCAATGGGTAAATTTTGTTTACTGTATTTTCCAAGATGACTTGTTCCTCCTTGTACATGTTCCAAAGTTATTTCCTTCACCCCCTAGATGCCTCCCTAAACAGCTTCTTGTTTATTTCTATGCTAATTTCTACTTTCAGCCTCATTTAAATATTTGGAAGACTCACCCCATCAAGGCATTTCAATATGAGGAACTGGTTGAACAAATAAAAAGAAATCTTTTCGAATACTTAAATTGCAATGAATGACACAACTACAATTCAGTGCAATTTAGGTGTTTTAATACATTTCTTTTACTTTGCCCAACCAAGCACTCATAACTACATGATTTTGCTTCTAGGTATGATTCAAATCCACAGAGGATTTCATTTTGCCTTTCAACTACAGCTGACGATTGCTACCTGAGATGTTTAAGACAACCAGGTATATAAATAGCTTCATCTATAGTTAAGGGGAAAATGATTGTATGTTTGTAATACAGACCTTGGGATAGACACAGTCTAGTCTGCTATTTGCACCACTTACCAACACCAGCTCCAAAGCAGAAAAATAAAATGGAAGAGAATTGCTTTGCAGCTCATTACAGGGAAAGGAAAACTACATTAGTACATACGATTCACATAAAAAGAGAAACATACACATAAACACACAGAGAAGGAAGCTAGCATTTATTAAGGGCTTGATATATACCAAGAGCTTCACACATCTTACAAAAATCCCTATGAAATATTATTTCCTATTCCTAATTTCATATTATAAAGGAAAGAAGTCAACCCCCCCAAAACAAACAAACAAACTCAACTTGATAAATCCTTCCACCTCAGAAGTCCAGGTTTTTCTCAATAATACATTAACTCTGTGTACAAACTTCTCTTAGAAACTCGGAACTTGTTGTACAAGATGTCATTTACCTTTTTGTGCTTCAGGATGAAAATAAAGTCATGAGTCAGAGTCATCGCAGCCTCTTCGATCGTCCCTCTGCTCTAGTGTTTATTACCCAGTTTATAAGCACCCTCATGTTTAAGCCTTGACAAATTTGTTCAGAAACCCTAAAGTCTACGATGAAAGTGAATAGACAAAACTGTCCTCCCATGTGAAACATTAGAGAACTTCTAGCTGTCTCGAGATGATAGCTGTCATTGCTGGCAACCCAAACCTCATCTCACTGATTTGGGGAACAATTCCTTGCCTTTCCTCCTCCCTCGGGATAGAGATCATCTAGGGCTGATGGTTTTGACAAAGCTATTTCTCATTCAAGGTGGCCTTCCCTCCTCTGACCAACGGGAGATAAACCAAGGCCAGGTTTTCCCCATTCCTACCCAGATTTTGTTCAGAGAGATTCAAAGAGAGAAAACAACTGGAAAACAATTAGATTCATTGGAAAGATGGCCCACAGACACTACCCATCATTTCTCCAACTCTGTCCAGGTTCTTGTCCTGCTTATGGCTTATTTATTCATACTTTCCTTCAGTTCTATGGGCATCTCATATCCTTGCGATACATTTCTCTATTTTCCCTTCATTAGGTACAATGAGTTTCTGTCGCCAGCAACCTAAGTCCCTGGAATGATAAACCATAATATGTCCAAGCCTTGACGTATTATGTGGAGGCAGAGTCACACATTCTCATGTCACTGCTAACATTGGGCTGCACGGGTCCTTCTCTCCTGGATGCCTGTGACTCCTTTCACATGTGTTTGCAGGATGTGCTCTTCCCTTATCAATTTGCCATCATCAGCTAATCCCATCTAAAATGGTCAACTCACAATGGCTCAAATTGTATCATCTACTAGAAGAGATTTTAATTTAGTAGGAAACCCAAGAAAACTAGAAAATGTTGCAGACACAGAAAAGTGAGATTCTAATAGTGGGGTCACACGTACACTAAGTAAAATATCTACAGTAGATTGTTCTATAAAAGTCTGTTCTAGCACAATCTATAACAACTACTGGGACTTCCCTGGTGGTCCAGTGGTAAAGAATCCACCTACCAAAACTAACACACCATTATAAAGCAATTATACTCCAATAAAGATGTTAAAAAATAATAATAAATAACTAAAAAAGAATCCACCTACCAATGCAGGGGACACAGGTTCCATCCCTGCTCAGGGAACTAAGATCCCACATGCCACGGGGCAACTAAGTCCGTGCGCCACAACTACTGAGCTCACGCACCTCAGTGAGAGAGCCCGGGTGTCACAAACTACAGAGCCCACGCACCCTGGAACCTGTGTGCCACAGCTAGAGAGAAGCCCATGCCGCAATGAAGAGCCCGTGCACCACAATGAAAGATCCCACATGCCTCAATGAAGATCTCACATACTGCAATTAACACCTGACCCAACCAAATTAATTATTTTAAAAATAGTCTGAAAAAAAATTACTGTTCTGTCATCTGAACAGTGTCATCCAGGACCTCTGCTCCAGAATATCTCCATGGTTTATGAAATCTCACACTTAGAGAATCTCTCTGTATAGATTCTTAATTAACCAGTTACTGAATATTGTACCTAAGACCATGACAACTTACACTCAGTCACTTCCACAGTCAGATTTATTGGGGTTTATTTCAAATTTTTCAAAAGAAAAATCTAGGGCTTCCCTGGTGGCGCAGTGGTTGAGAGTCTGCCTGCCAATGCAGGGCACATGGGTTCGAGCCCTGGTCTGAGAAGATCCCACATGCCGCAGAGCAACTGGACCCGTGAGCCACAACTACTGAGCCTGCGCGTCTGGAGCCTGTGCTCCACAGCAAGAGAGGCCGAGACAGTGAGAGGCCCGCACACCGCAATGAAGAGTGGCCCCTGCTCGCCACAACTAGAGAAAGCCCACGCACAGAAACGAAGACCCAACACAGCCAAAAATAAATAAATATATTTTAAAAAGAAAAATCTAATATTAAAAATATATACATCATGTACCCTCTCAGCACGAGGAGCAGGTGTTACCGCAGTCTATTTATTCAGAGTAGATTCCCGAGATCTGAGTCCACCTGCATTACCTCCTGTTGCTGGTTTTTGTCTTTGCTCGCGAATAGTGAGACCACAGTAAACTACCGCAATCCTCACCACCTTGCAGATGTTTCATTATTCAATTAACATCGGTCCATTTAATCTGCAGGTGAATAAAGGGCCAGAGACAGCTGTATTTCTTCAGGGTCTTCCAGTTCAAAAGGATTAAGAGCATATCCATGTCCTAAGCTTCCCCGATTTCTCAGCATAATCATTTTTTTTTACTCCATCTTAAGTATTTCAGCTATAGAACTATCCTATAAAGAGTCATATTTTCAGAAAGACTCAAATCAGACAAGAAGACTTGCATTTGCAGAGTCACGTCAAAATAGTTTAGGATCAGGACCCTAAACACTACAGATTCTCCCTTTTCTGCCTGTGAACACACACATCCTCCTCTCTGTTCAGTTATACTTTTTCATCCTTTGAGCACAGGTCATTCCCTTCCTCTGTGAAAGGTTCTGTGACCCACTGACCTCCTGATACATCCCCCTGCTGGGGTCCATTTATCCTCTGAAATTTCAGGAGTCTCTTGAGGCACTTGGCAGAGCTGGCCACACACACCCTGACCTCTACAGGGAGCCCAAGTCTCCTCTCCTCCCATATAGACCCTGGTAAGGTCCAAGGCTGTAAGATCCTTAACATCTTACAGAAAACCCAAACGAACTTTTTGGCCAACTCATAATAAAGCACTGAGGCACATTTGGGTCACAGAGCTGATTAGGGCACAGGAGGGAGATGTTTTGCTGGAGGAATAACAATGAGGTGAATGGACTGCTTTTAAAAGCATTTCCTTCCCGTGTCTGCGGTGGGAGCTCGTAAGCGTTCTGTGCAATCTTGACCTGCCTCTAGCTTTTGTCCGCATTTATAAGACACAGGGAGCTCTTGGGCATGTTCATTCCAGAGGCTCAGGGAGAAATCCTGTTTCCTTGTCTTTCCTAGCTCCCAGAAAGGTGGCCTTCATTTGTTGACTCATGGGCCCTTCTTCCATCTTCAAAGCCAGCAAAATAGCATCATCAAATCTCTCAGACTCTGATATTCCTGCTTCCCTCTCATGAGGACATTTGTGATTGCATTTAGGGGCCACCTGAGTAATCGGAGATAATCTTCCCATCACAGAGCCCTCAACGTCATCCCGTCTACAAAGCCCCTCATGCCACGTAAGGTTACCTAGTCACAGGTTTCAGGGATTCAGAGGTAGATATTTCAGGAGACCATTATTCTACTTACCAGCCCCACCCCCTCGCATACACACACACACACACACACACACACACACACACACACACACACACACACACACACACACACACACACACACACACACACACGAGTGGCTACGTAGCCATGTCAGACATTTGTGAAGGACCCCAGTGCTGAGATGGAGGGTTTTCAGACAGAGTATTTAGCATTTCCCCCACTATAGAGGCAATGAGAGAGCAAAGGAAAGCCAGCACTACCCCCAACTTTCAGGGAAGAATAGGAAGAGTGGATCTGTCTTCACTTCAGAGCAGCAGCTCTCAGCAATGGCCAGCCTCCTCATGGCCTCTTACACAAGGATTACAACTGCAAAGTTCATTGCCAGCTGAAAGTGATGAATCAAATCATTATCTATGTGTGATAGAAGTTTATGTGAACTCCTTTGTAAAGAAAATAATGACTCTCCTATTTAATCTTTTGGGCAAATATGAAAATGAATGAATGTACATACAAGGGATTACTTACAATTGAGTGCACCCACGTTTATTTTATTAAGATCAGCATCCTGAATCCTGCTCAGAAAGCTACCGACCCCATGATTCCTTAGGGCATTAGCCCCAAAGATGAAGAAGCATTGGGACTCCTCCCCTGAAAAACTACTCTCTATGATCTTATTTGAAACAAAATAAAAGGGACAGAGGAGAACAAAGGAGGCAAGAAGAACAGAAGAGAGGAGAGGCTAGGAGAGAAGAGAAAGATAACAGAGTAACGTTTTCTTGGCAGGGTGCCCTAGGAAATAAACAGGCAACATCTGCAGCCTGTTTACTTTGGGAGTGCAATGCGTTGGAAGCCAGAGTGAGGGGGAAAGGATAGCAGAGTAGAAAATACAGCAAATAGAAGGTGGACCCTTACCCATAAAGTACATTCTGCCCACTCGCATGGACTGTCTCCAGATGCTGCCTGGAAACTGGGACCCAAGAACCAAATGGGGGAGGGAAGGAGAACAATTTATCTGCAGGCTCATTCCTGTCTCCTGCCTCTTGCTGGTCCAAGTTCACCCAAGTTGTGTGACCTGGCCCCTCTGAGCAGCCACTAGGGAGCCAGTTCTAACACCCGAGTTATGGCCCTTCATCTCAGTTCTGACGTGGTAGACTCAGAACAGAGCAGTGCCCTATGAGCCTGGTCTTGGCCAGCTCCAAAGCCAACACAACTGACCCTCTGTCTCTAGAGCCACCTTTTCAGGACAGACTTGGGTAGGGGCTCAGAACCTCAAACCTTCCTAGCCTAATTCTTTAGAGACTGCATTCAGGGCCTCAGCAAACTATTTCAGACAACTCTTCCCCAGGAAAACTAGGCTGTCCCTCCACCTTGTCCCTTCTTGGCCGTCTCTGCAACCCTTGAGCCCTGGACCTGCCCTGGCTCTTGCTTCCATGAGCACAATGGCAGTCACAATAGCCATGGCGCATAGCCGTGGCCGAGGTGAGCCAGGGGCTTCGAGGCCAGCTGGCAGCTACCCAGAGAGCCCTTACCACAGGGGAAGCTGTAGTCTGAGACATATTGAAAAGAAAAATAAAGATATAACACAAGGGAATCTGAAGCTTAGCAAATCAGAAAGACATGTATAATTGGACTTGATACAAACTCTAAATACATGATAATTTTTCCATGATACCAAATTATGATGTGGAGACGGCACTTTGGGATTTCAGGGGAAGGAAAAATCCCTCAAGACCAAGGACTGGGAACGGCATCAGAAAAGAAACAGTTCTCAGGCTGAGCCAGGAAGGAGAGATTATAATAATAACCGCCAGCATTCTAATATCCCATGAATGTGCCAGGCACCATCCTAGCCTCCTTCTATAAAATATTACATTTAATCTACCACTGGGTCCAGGGGAGATAATCATCGTTACCTTATTACACAAGTAAGGAAGCTGACACACAGTTAGTGAAGGTCATTCAAAGTAGCAGGAAGCCGATCGTATGGGAGAGTAGAGGGATCATTAAGGAGATGAGAAAAAGAGCTTTGTAAGAGGTAGGTAACTCCCAGACCTAGGAGGGTGTTCAGAGCCAGGCTACAGAGTTGCGCCGTTATTTGGTAGCTTTGAGGCGAGCAGGGAGAGAGTTAGCCGCTGAGGAATAACATATGTACACGTTTCCAGAAGATAATCCTGCGACGGTAATGAGAAGGGAGGCGGAGACAACAGAGAGACAGATTATGAGACTTCTGTAGTCCATGTGGAAGGGGCACTGGCAGGTTTGATAACTTTCACTTAGGCAACAAGGTGGTGGGAAGAGTGAACCACGGCCCTGAGTTTCTTCTGGGAGCACAGCACAGATGATGCCACCGAAGGGAAACTAATTCCGCATTCACCCATCTGAGCTGACTGTGCATACACAGGACCACGCAAAGCTCTCACCATGGGACCTCACTCACCCAAATGCTGCAGACGGATGTGAAGCTTTCCATCCACTGTGACGAAGGGGCTGGTTCCCAGTGATGGAGGGTGCACGAGAGACCTGCATCAGCCCCGCCTTGTCATCCACCATTCTTTCTAGTCGCAGAGTAACATCACGTGGCACTTCAATTTTTAAGGAGCGCCTAGAGCTTTCCAGGTGCTCTTGCTAATTACCGCAGGACCCCTGGGAGCTGAGAGAAGCAGCGAGAGTGATGATGCCAAAGTCAGTGCAGGTGGGCCAAGCACGAAATAAAATGCACGTGACCTGCTCCCCAGCAATGTGGGCTGACACGCCCTGGTGTAAACACGTGAGCTGTGAATTACCTTTCATTCGGTGAAATGAGCAGTTCTCAGGAAAGGGGGACCAGCCAGAGACGGGAGAAAATTAAATTTACTATAAATGATACGTGCAACTCTACATCGCGCAGGTTTACGAGCTTTGCGTCCTTACAGGGACCTAAGTTTCCCTGGAGACACTGATGAGGTTATCATCCATGGTTTCTCATTGTCTGCCTGTAAGGGATAGTATAAGGCAATTGTCTGTCTTTCAATGCAATGGGTGATTGGATGGGGATCCTGAGAGCCACCTTGGGACCACAGGGGAACATGGGGCTGAGATCAACCAGCACAGAAAAGAGATGAGCTGGGATGAGAGAAAACTAGGTCAAGCCCTGAGACAACCTTGCAGCCCCTGAATCCAGCTTATCTACCCTTGAGCTTTCCAGTGAAGTGAGGTAAACATGTCCTTTTTTCCTTAGTTTGAGTTGATTAACTTTCTTTCACTTACAACTAACAAATTCTGGGCTCAAAACACCCTGGACCCCAAGAACATAAATGATAACCGATAAGTTTTCATGAGAACACTCTGAAAGCCAATATTCATTTGACTAATAATGCCTATCATTTTGTGGCTTTAAAATTAGACCAAGAAAAAGTGAAAGGACAAATCAAAACCTTCATTTTACTTGTGGTACAGTTTTCTATGACTTCACCCCAGTTCTGACTACTAAGGCACTGAGTTATCCCATCTTTCTGGCTCGAAGTCAGTGATTACATTTGACTCCTATCAGCATCTCTAAACCCTTCTTCTGGCCTTCAGGGAAATGCTGTACAAAATAATCGATTTGTTGACATGAAAGAGAGCAGAATGTACTGAACATGAGGTTAACTAGGTAAGGACATTGCCTCACGTCCTGCTGGAAGCAGTGGCCAATTCACATTCCTCTTCCCCGGAGGCAGCATCTGTAAAGGCTGCAGGCACGGGTACTAATGACGTTTGAGATTTACATAGCACTTTCTTGTTTACAAATGCTTTTTCGTCTACTTTCTCATTCCATATCCCCAGTAGTAGGCTGGGACAGAATTGACACCCTGCCTTGTTACAGATGAGGAAACTGAGGCTCAGAAAAGTCAAAAGACCAAACAGCTCTTGTTCCAAAACAGGACTCAGTCCATTAAAACACCACTGGTGAATCTGACAATTGCCTTTTTGGCCTCAATAGGAGAACAGTGAAGCTTTGCCTCTACTCAGCTAGCTCCCAAGTGGATTGAAAAAGGCCTGGGTAGCCTTCCCCTTTTGTGATGCGGTTGACTACAGGCGTGGATGACAAAGGAAACAGGCTTGGGTATGATTCCGGAGCTGGGACAGCCCTCTGTCCCCGACTCCCACCATCCCAGAAACTGGATCAAGAGAGCTTTTGATTTCATAATTAGAGATTAACTTTTGTAAAAACTGGATAACTGAGTAACACCAGGCAGTAACTTATGATGACCATGAAAGACCCTCACAGCCTCCTTCCCCCCCACCTCCACACAGACTTCCCTGCAGCCCCCTGCCTCACTCCTCCATTACCCCCTCCCACCTGCCCCCAGTTAAAACCTTCCTACGAGCAGATTTGCATGAGTAAGGAAGGAAATATCAACTGCAGGACCCCGGGGATTTGAAGTGTCTGAGCTATGGGTGAGGGTTGGCGAAAAGAAGGAATGAGTCGGGTACCCCGTACTGCACGGGCCGCCATCTAGCCACTATCTTATTTAATGCTGACTCAGCTTCTTAATGGAAGGCACCCCTCCCTCACTTTGTAATTGAGGGAATCAAAGCCCTTAGATAAGGTAAAATAAATTACCCAAAGCCACACAACGAGGTTCAAAACCAGGTCTAACTTCAGAGCCCATGTTCAATCTGCCAGACCATGGTGCCCCAAACACACACCCAGCTCTCTCACCTTACCCCAGGAACTGGGGAAAGGGTCAAGAGAGTTCCCAAATATAAATGTCCCTTCTTCAGATTTGCTTCCTCCAGTCAGTGATCGATTTGTATCCACTTCCAATCGCCCCAAAGCCAGAATCTCTAAATTATGATCCGTCAAGAAATGAACTCCAGTCGGTCCTTTCTGTTTGGCTGGGAGCACCGTTAAATCTAACCCAATTCAAAGGAAAGGACAGAATACATTAAATGTCACGCCAGAAAGCAGCATGAAAAGGGTCATCTCTGGAAGAAATCAGTGTGTTTCAGCAACATCTCAGAGCTTTTGCATGTGCCTTGTCAGAGGTACTCGCCTTTTTCATTGAAGCACCTGTGTTCAGTCGCTTCCTCCAAAGCCTCAGGCTTTCAAGTGGAGTCATAAATCTTACATGGGCAGCATCCGTCAGATGGAGGTCAGCCCACGGGCACTGCAGAGCCTCCTAGTTAAGATGCCAAGAAAGAACACCATTTGCTTTCGAGGCAGGTTTGTGAAGCCCGGCTGAGGACGAGAGGTTGACACTTTCAAGTTAATGAAGAATGTTGTGACAACCAGTGTTCTGGAGCCGTCTGTAATGATGTCCCAAGTTCAAGTACAGCGCCATTGGATAACAGGGATCTCTGAGTGGGACAGGTGGGCACAGAAGCACACTTAGAGATTGAAGAGCCGCAAAATGGCATTTCAGCCTCATCCTAGGGGTGAAACTGGCCAAGGGAAAGGGGCTCTGAGCTGAGGGGCAGGTGGGAGTAAGGGTGGAAGGGGAAGGATCTTTCCTGAAGGGCACTGGTGAAAAGCAAGAAAGAACTCAGCATTGCAGAAGCCACTTGCCCAGAGACCATTGAAAACTGATCTGCAGCTCGTAACCTTGTTTAAGTAGACTTTTTAAGTGTGCACTGTAAAATACTTCCATCACACGGAATAGAAAGAATAGCATACTGAGTATCTGGGGACCAATCACCGGGTTGATCAAATCCTAACCATCTTCCATGCTTGTTCCTCATCTTTTTTTAAGAGACAAGTCATCAGGCTGAAGTCTCCCTCACCCTCTCCCTCCTTTCTCTCCTTCCCCAGAAATAACCAATATTCTGAACGGTGATGGTCATTCCCATGCATGCTTTCAACTGTTATTACATGTAAATATAGTATTGCTTTGTTTTCAAACTCTATTTACAGCATTGCCATTGCTATTTCCCTAAACTTCAGGTTTCTGAGATTTATCCACTTTTCACCGCTGTATTCTATTGGATAATAGACACATGTGTATTTATTCGCTCATTTCTGGACAGTTAGATTGCTTCATTACTTTTTTTTTATAAATGATGTTGCAGTAAACATTCTTATACACTTATCTTTCCATGTATCCACTGTGTACAGTTTCTAGGGAATATTCCCAGAAGCAGGGCTGATATTCCGCATGTTTTTAGCAAGAAACACACACCCACTGGGTACAGGAAGCCTCCATTCTGACTGGAGAAGGTGCAAATCCTTACTGGTGGGTGCCTTGCCCTCTGGGATGTTAAGTACGTCAAATATCATCCATGCTTAGAAGTGGAATGGCTGAGTTGAGGACTACAGAATCTTTAAATTTACTAAATAGTGACAAATTTCCCTCTCAAGTTACTAGTGACACAATCTTACCAATCATGACTGATAACTCCCATTTCTCCAGATCCTTATCCACACGTGGTATTATCTGTCTTTATTTTTTGCTCAACTGATGGTGCAAAATATTATCTCACTGTGGAATTCATTTGTGTATCCCTCATTCCTAGTGAGGTCGAACATCTTTTCATGTTGACTAGACATTTAGCTTTCACATTTAGTGAATCACCAATTTGAAATGTCCATTTTTTGTTTTGAGTTTTTCCTCTTATTGATTTGTAAATCACACATAATAATCCTTCATCAGATACATATAATATATATTATATAGTATCATATATGTATTATAATTATATACAATATACTCTACATGTATAATCACCTTTTCCATCTTGTTGCATGGTTTTCAGCCTATAACACCCAGTGCATCGGTTCACCCCAGCTCTTGTTCACCCCGGCCATGACTGTTCTTCCTCTCTGAAGGGGTATCAGCAAAACAGCCACCTTGGGAGACCCAAAAGTGTGACCTGTGACCTCTGAAACACATTCCTACAGCAGGCTCCTCTTGGACTATTTGTCTAGAATTTACTAATACGTTGAGCTTACCTTTCAACTTGATAGTGAATACCGTGAGGGCAGGAACTGGGGCCCAGGACAGTGTTTTTCACAGACAAGAATACCCCTCACTCTTGTTGATGGGTCATAAGTAGGAAGGAAGAAGCTGATCTCCTAAAAAGCATGGTTAAAAGTTGGCTAGAATAATCATTATTGTGGTGATAGCTGTCACTTATTAAACACAAACATACAAATTTAAATAATTTACTCTTCTCAACAATCCCACAAGGCAGGTGTTCTTTTTATCCGATTTTTTGAGATGAGAAAATGATGACAAAAAGAATTTTTAAAGCTTGCCCACCTAGATCGTAAATGGAAGAATTGGCACTGAAATCCAGGAAGTTGGGCTCCAAAGGTCTGCTCTTGTTCATTCATTTTATTGGTTCACCTTCCTTTTTCCCACTCCTGTCCAAATAAAGTCTTAGAGTAAGGGCAAAAGGGTTTCCAGAACTAAGAGAAAAATAAACACAGATATTGTAATTACTGCTGGCCTGGGACCTATAACTTCTCACTCCAGCTTTGCTTCTTTATGGTTTTCTCCAAAGTCCCTGTTTCTGGCAGGGCAGAACGCCTGGGGAAGCTGTAGGTTCTAGGCATTGCTGGCCTCGTGCTGTTATCCCTTGGGATTTTACATATATATATATATATATATATATATGTATATATAAAATTCCCATTAGTTCCATTTCTCTGAAGAACCCTGACTAATACAATTGGGATAGTAAATCAGAGTCAGATCATGTTGCCTCAGAGATTAAGACAGTAGGAATCCTAAAACTGCATTTGGAAAATCTAGCAGATAACATAATTCCACGTGTACATTTGTGACTGGGACAGCTGAAACCTGGCAGAGTAATAAGAGACTGGCTCAAGGTCACACAAGCAAAGGAAAATTTGGTTGCGACCCACCTGGTGGGCAGGCCCCCCCTGCTGGTTTGAAGGAAAAGCAGGGATAATATTGACTACAACAGAAGAAGATTGTCTCCCTCCTAACCCCTCGTCCCCAGGACATTTCAGGTCCTTAAATACTATGGAGTCCAAGACACAAGGACCAAGTCCATTGAAGGTCTCACCAACCAAGTTGGGGATGCAGCACCTCTGCAGACAGGCAACATTTCTTTGGAGCTCTAGGTCACCTCACACTTAAAGTAAATGATTAATTTTCCTCACGTCAAGGTAATTTAAAATAGAGGACATTTGTATTTGTGACACACCTTTCCCACCTCCCAACATACACACACACACACACTGGCCCCCTTATTTCTTGCACTCCAAAGTTCTTTTTAATATTTAATCAAATTTTTCTAATTGATAAAATCTGATTTTGACTGTTAAAACTCCCAACTGAAACCTTAAGTGGATACCTCTCTTGAATAACACAGGTGGAGATATGGAAGAGAAAAGAAGATAAAAACTGGGGTGAAAAAACTAAAAAAGACATATTTTTTCTAAAATAATTTATTCGTAATCAGTTAAAAAAAAAAAAAACCTAAATTTCCTGTGAATTCCTTAACAAAAGAACTTCTGGAAAGCTAAACTCCAGGCAGAAAATGAGTTTTACCTATCAAATGTCAGAATCTCAGGCTTCCCGATTTGACAATGGATTTTTCTAAACAACTCCCACCGTTGCCCTCTCTGGGGCCAGGACAGTGAAATAAAGGAACACTGAACCTCAGCTACATGGATGTTCAACTGTTTACACACAAAAATGAAAGCTAGTAGAGGGGAAGGTTAAATGTCCTTGCCATTTGGTCCATTTACTCGGGGAGTTTGCCATTAGGCGGTACTGTACTCAGTAGGAAAAAGGTTCAGGGAATGTGACGAGCAGAAACATCACTCTCCTGCTATCACATCTGATGCTGATTAAAATAATGGGAGAGGGATAAAAAAAGGGTGGATGGAGGAAGGGAAGGAGGAACGAAGAGACGAGAGAGAGAGAGAGAGAGAGAGAGTAAAAGGATAATTTTGGGTCAGAGCAATATTCTTGAATTTGCCTTGGACCATAAAAATATTCATAGTGAAAAAGCGACCTCTTCTGGTCACATGAAGGAAATTCAAGAACTTCTCTCAGCGAAGTTCAAACTTCAAAGATGGGTGAATTACTATTGATACATTGAAAAAGAACTGCATTCACAGTTTAATAAATCTGCCATTGTGCACTGAAATAAACCCCATAAACTAGAAAATTCAACTCAGAGTCAGTGCTGGAGGATGATGTTTCAACAAACCCAGGGAGAAAGCAGACGTAGATACGACCTTGCTCACAATCTACCCTTCTTCAGAGAGATCTTCTCCCCCTGTTAAATTATGGAAAGCCAAGTCAAATTTATCCTCTTATGATAAAGGAACTTTTCCGAAATATAATTCAGGAGTAAAGACTACACTTACTGCTCCAAAGTAACAGAAGTGGCAGAACATCTGAGCTCTCCATGAGGTCACGATGGCCCACTTGGGCTCCATTTGGAGCCAGTTAGACTTGGATTTGAAAGCTGGGTTTATATAAATAGGTAACTTTGAGCCAAGGCTTAACAGTCTGTTTTCCCAACTGTAAAATGGGCAGAGTAACACCTGTTCAGGGTTTGTTCTGACGACTCCAGGAGAGAGTTTGTGAAGCACTAGGCAGGTAGGAGAGGCTTGGTAAGGCTGGACCACTTTCTGGGTGGGTATCACTGAGTACAATACAGCTATAATTAATTAAACTGTGCAGCCAACATTTGTGTATTAGCTCTTCTGTTTTTACATTTAGTCTTTTAAAACACTGAAGAGAAATATTTCTTTTATTGTGGTAAAGTATGGGTAACACAAATCATTTTAACGACTTTGAAGTAGCATTAATTACATTCCCAATTTTGTGTGACCAGCACCGCTATCTGTTCCCAAAACTTTTTCATCACCCTAAACAGAAACTGTGTACCCAACAAACAGTCACTCCCCATTTCCCTCACAGCTTCCCGCTCTGGCACCCCTGGTAACCTCCAATCTACTTCCTGTCTCCGTTGAAGATGCCTATTCTAGATTTTTCATGTAAGTGGACTCATACAATATTTGACCTTTTGTGTCTGGCTTATTTCCCTTAGCATACTGTTTTCAAGGTTCACCCATTGTCATAGCATGTATTAAAACTGTTTTCCTGTACATGGGTGAATTATATTCCAGCCATGAATAATATTCTGGTAGGTACAGTCTGTTTATCCATTCATCTGTTGATGGACCCTTGGGCTTTTTCCACCTTTTGGCTATTGTGAATAATGCTGCAATGAAGAATGATGTACAAGTATCTGTTTGAGTCCCTGTTTTCAATTATTTCAATTATTGTTTCAATTATTCAATACCTAAGGAGAAGAATTGCTGGGTCATGTGGTAATTCTATATTTAACTTTTTGAGAAACTGCTAAAGTATTTTTCACAGCATCTGCACCATTTTACATTCTCACCTACAACATACAACTGTTTCAATCTACCCACATCCTTGCTTGTTATTTTCTGCTTTTTGATTATCACCATCGTAGCAGGTGTGAAGTAGAATCTTGTCACGATTCTGACTTGCATTTCCCAAATAACTAAAGATGTTTAGCATCTTTTCACGCACTAATTGGCCATTTGTATATCTTTTTTGGAAAAATGTCTATTCAAGTCCTTTGTCCATTTTTTAATTGGGTTTTTTGTCTTTTTGTTGTGAAGTTGTAGGTGTTTTTATATTCTGGATAATAAACACTTATCGTATGTATGATTTGCAAATATTTTCTCCCATTCTGTAGGTTGTCTTTTCACTTTCTTAACTTGCAAAAACAGTTGCTTTGTTGTAGATCAAGCAAAGACTCCAAGTAGAACTGATGAGCTGGGAAGACCAGCACAGGAGTTTGGGAGCATAGGTGCTGCTGACCTGTACAGATTCTGGGTGGAAACAGAGCCCCATATGGAAGACAAGGAAGCCGATGTAGGAAATGGGAACTAAATAAGTAAACTGGTTATTTTTTCAAAATTCAAGAGACGGACTCAGTAATGGATTGGACGACAGAGACGTGACTAGCTGTCCAGCTTGATCAGTCCAATAGCAGGTGATGCCATCTACTGAGAAGAAACATAATAGAGGCAGACAAAGTGAGGCTGGATATAATCAGTTCAGTTTGAGGAACGGCCTGAGGGACTTGTAAGTCTATAGCTCAAAAAGTTTCCAGACTGTCAGGCTCAGTGAGTGCCACCAACCGTCACCTGGGGTCCTTGTGTGTGGCCCCCAGGAGCTGTTCTAACTCACCATCCCCAGCTGATTCTCATCTCCAAGCCTTGTACCTCAGAAGCCTGAGTCGCTGTCTCCCATCCATGAACAAGGCACCCCAGCTAAACCCCACTTAACCCAGTTACCGTGTTGTGTGAGCCTGGGAAATCCACGTCACCACTGCGGGCCTCAGTTCCTCGCCTGTAGAATGAGAGAAGTTAGAAAAGATGACCTCCAAGGGTCCTTCTTAGCCCACTCAGCTCTGGTTCCAAAGAGGAATACACGGCGCTTCATTGATCTATCACCAGGGGGCACCAGATGTTACCAAGTCCAAGCTGGTACTGCTTGCCACACAACAGGCCAATAAATCGAGAGAGATGAGTTGCTGGGGCAAGGAATAGAGACTTAATTCCGAAAGCCAGCTAACCGAGAAGATGGTGGACTAGTGCCCCAAAGAACCATCTTTTCCGAGTTAGAATTCAGACTCTATTATACTAAAAGGGGAGAAGGTAAAGTCCTGGTTCTGGTCAGCCTCCAGAGAGCATGTGTTAATTTATTTCCTGCAGCCATTCACAGGTGGATCTGGTCAGGATGTTTGCTGTGAGCTAAACAAAGGTATTTTAGCTTAATGCTCATTACCTGGGAGGCAGGGTGCCCAGAGATGGGTCATTATGTATAATTAAAGCTTATAGGCAACATCCCTTTCCTGATTAACTTGTAGCAAAAGCAAGCGAATGCAAAGGTTAAAGTTAAAGGAACAGACCTAAAATGGAGTTAGATTCGTTCTTCCCTATCACACGGAGAGCTGCCCTCGTGCAGGGCTGCAGTGGAAGGACCCTCATCCAGCCAGAGGACCCACAGGATGCTGAGGTAAAATGAGATTTGGAACACAATCCTTCCACACCCTGATGACTCAGTCAAAGCCATAGGTCTGAAAAAACTTGCTCAATAAACAGCACTGGCAGCCAACTTTCTATTATCTTTATACTCTTTATGACTTTATTAAGGTGAAAAGCATTGTCTAGCTCTTCACTGCCGGAGTTTGAGTCAGTCAGACATATGAATTTTCAAGGTAAATTAGATTCAATAATTTTCAGTCCAATTATGTAACAGACAAGGAAAAAGGGACTAGGTTTCTTGTCTGTGGTTGACGTAGACCTGTAGCTCAAGGCTCTGCTGATACATCAGAATCACCAGGATGCTTTTAAATTTACTGATGAGCAGATCCCAACCCAGAGCAGCAGCAACCCCTTGCGAGGCCACAGCTCTCCCTTCAGCTGAAAGACGAACTTGAGACAGATTCCAGCTCCTTTGCTCTCCTCCCCCCACCTCACTCCCTCGAACTCACAGTCTCGTTACTAAATCAAGTTCAGCTCCTCCCTGCGTCTACGGTGCAGAAGAAAAACTTGAGGCCATCTGGAAGGTCTCCAGCAGGGGGCAGTGGTGTACAGATGGCACTTTCAAAGCTGCTTTTGTAAAGAGCTTTTAACGTGGCGGTTAATGCGGATTTAGTCCTATTATCATCCTTATTAACCAGATAAACCCATAAAGGAAATACCGTTGGAGGCTTTTAGAGGCCAGAACGTTCCGTCTGTTCTTTTTCAAAGAAGCAAAAACAGCGT
Organism: Globicephala melas; assembly: GCF_963455315.2. Lineage (NCBI taxonomy): Eukaryota > Metazoa > Chordata > Mammalia > Artiodactyla > Delphinidae > Globicephala > Globicephala melas. Next base: position 13,641,635 of record NC_083317.1, on the reverse strand, counting down.
CCTGATACCTATAATTCTAGAATTGTTATTACCGCCAATCAATGAATTTCTGGCTGGAATGGCGTGGATTTGCCAGTCTGTCCCTCTTAGTGGGGGTCTAATCCTGGTCATTAACACTTAACAGAAAGGCTGCTATGGTGCAAGTCACAATTTCTTTGAGACGTCTTTTCTCACCTCTAATTTAGCAACAAAGATATCTGCCCGATTCATCTCACAGGATTTTGTGAGGGTCACACCGAATAACATATAACAAGGTACTTTGAAATCTATAAAAGGGATGCAAATGCCAGATGAAACTACTTTACAGGTGAGGGTCACTTCACAATGTTTCATTTACAATTAGCCAAAAACAAATAATCCAAACATCCAAAATTATCAAATTTGAGACCCTCAATTTTGCAGCAAGTATTTGAGGGTGCATATGGTGTATCCACTCAAAAGAAATCTTTATAACCACCTAAAGGGATTGATATATACACACTACTATATATAAAATAGATAACTAATAAGGACCTACTGTATAGTACAGGGAAATCTATTCAATACTCTGTAATGACCTATATGGGAATAGAATCTAAAAAAGGGTGGATATATGTGTATGTATAATGGACTCACTTCGCTGTACAGCAGAAACTAACACAACATTGTAAATCAACTATACTCCAGTTTTAAAAAAGTATATTAGATGGGCTTCCCTGGTGGCACAGTGGTTAAGAGTCTGCCTGCCGATGCAGAGGACACGGGTTCGTGCCCCGGTCCGGGAAGATCCCACATGCCGCGGAGCGGCTGGGCCCGTGAGCCATGGCCCCTGAGCCTGCGCGTCTGGAGCCTGTGCTCCGCAACGGGAGAGGCCACAACAGTGAGAGGTCCGCGTACCGCAAAAAAAAAAAGTATATTAGAAGGAAGCTTAGTGACACTATTAATGATGCACGGTAAGTGAAAAAAAAATCAGACCACAGTATAATAAGGTACAATATGACTCCCTTTAAATATGCGTGTATTTATATCTGTATATTACCTAGATATATACATATACATATAAAAACGGCAGTGGGGAGATGGAAGATGATACCCAAAATGGTAGCAATGGTTATGTCTGGGCAACTAGATCCATTGCATGTGCCTTCTTGTGTCATTTTTCAGACTAAAGAATAAGAAGTAGGATAATGGGACAACTAAGTGAGTTTCCCCCCATTTAAATTTATTATTAATTTATAGTAGTATAAATAAACTGCATAAATTTGAACTTACATTCATTTACTTTTAAACATAAACACAAAAAAGAATGATTCAAGTGACTGTACGTCAATAAGTGCAAGGGGTTTTATATTTCACACCCTTGAAAATCATCATGTTGCATTTTGCTTCCTCATTCCTACTTCAGATATCGATCTCCTTTGCAGGAAGTGCTGGGGAAGGAAGAGAAAACGGCCTTCCGTGAATGAAGCGTCATATGGCCATGCGTGTATCGGGGCATTTATTTCATGCGTTCATTTTGCCAGATTGTGAGCTCCTTGGGGCAGGAATTATGCTTATCCATATTATGTCCCCAATCTCTTGTATATAATAGGTGCTCAATAAATGCTAGTTAGATGTATGGTTTTTCAAATTACCAAGGTAAATTAAATCCAATAATTTTCAATCCAATTACAAGATAACAAGAAAAGGATCAGGTTTCTTGCCTGTGGTTGATACAGACCTGTAGTTCAGGGCTCTACTGATGCATTAGAATCACCTGGGTGCTTCTAAATACACCAAAATCAGTGCATGTAGCTCTACTCTATTCTTGTTAACTGCTGGTGAAATTCTTTAGCATGAATCGTTCATTTAACTTCTGTCTCTCTCTCTCTTTCTCTGTCTCTCTCTCTGTGCCATCTATCTATTTGCTGCTACTATAAATCCTATAATACTTATACATGCCTCTTTGCTTAAGTGATAATATTAAACATTTATTTTCTAAAGTAAAAGTTAATGTAAAGAAACAAATTAGAAATAGGTTAGGGTCAATTAACTTACGACAAAACAGCCAAGAATATACAATGGGGAAAGGACAGTCTCTCCAATTAATGATGTTAGGAAAACTGGACAGCCACATGCAAGAGAGTAACGCTGGACCACTATATTGTACCATACACAAAAGTTAACTCAAGGTCAATTAAAGACTTGACTGTTAGGCCTGAAACCATAAAAATCCTAGAAGGAAACACAGGAGACAATGATTTTTTTTGGATTTGACACCAAAAGCAAAGGCTACAAAAGCAAAAATAAACAAGTAGGACTACATCAAAGTGAAAAGCTTCTGCACAGCAAAGGGTAACCATCAATAAAATGAAAAGACAGCCTATGGGATGGCAGAAAATATTTGCAAATTATATACCTGATAAACAGTTAATATCCACAATATGTAAAGAACTCATACAACTCAATAGCAAAAGAAAAAATCTGATTAAAAAATGGGCAGAGGATCTGAATAGACATTTTTCCAAGGAAGACGTACACACAGATGGCCAACAGGTACATGAAAAGGTGCTCAACATCACTAATCATCAGGGAAATGCAAATCAAAACCACAATGATATATCACCTCACACCTGTTAGAATAGCTATTATCAGAAAAACAAGAAAAAACAAGTGTTACCAACGATGAGGATAAAAGGGAAACCTTGTGCACTCTCGGTAGTAATGTAAATTAGTACAACCACTATAGAAAACAAAAACAATATAGAGGTTCCTCAAGAAATTAAAAACAGAGTTACCATGTGATCCAGCAATCCCCCTTCCGGGTATTTCTCTGAAGGATAATTTTTTTTGGATATGACACCAAAAGCAAAGGCTACAAAAGCAAAAATAAACAAGTGGGACCACATCAAAGTGAAAAGCTAACTCGAAAACACATATGTACCCCCCATATTCATTGTAGCATTATTTACATTAGCTAAGATATGGAAGCAACCTAAATGTCCAACAATAGATGAATGGATAAAGAAGATGTGGTATATACATATACAATGAAATATTACTCAACTTTATAAAAAAGAATGAATTTTGCCATTTGCGCCAACATGGATGGACTTGGAGGGAATTATGCTAAGTCAGAAAGAGAAAGACAAATAGTGTATGACTTCACTTATATGTGGAATCTAAAAAGCAAACAAACAAACTCATGGATCCCAGAAAACAGATTGGTGGTTACCAGAGGAAGAGTGGCGAATTGAACGAAATGGGTGAAGGGGTTAAAAAGTACAAACTCCCATCTATAAAACAAATGTCATGGGGATGTCATGTACAGCATGGGGACTATAGTTAATAATAGTGTATTATACATTTGACAGCTGCTAAGAGAATAAATCTTAAAAGTTTTCATCTCACACACACACACAAATTGTAACTATGTGCAGTGGATGTTAACTGGAGTTACTGTGGTGAGCATTTTACAGTATATACAAATTTGGAATCACTACGTTTTATATCTGAAACTAATATAATGCAGCATGTCAATTATATCTAATATTTAAGAGGTCCAAAAGTACTGTATCTTGGAACCAAAGGAATTGAGTTGCTATCAACACAAATGGAAAAAATGTTTTTGTTGTTGTTGTTACCAGCATTTATTAAATATTTATGAGCCAAGCTCTTGCAAAAGAAAGAGACAGAAAGAGAGGGGAAGGAAGGGAGGGAGGGAAGGAGGGAGGGAAGGAGGGACAGAGAGACAGAGGAAAGAAAGTAAGGAAGGAAGGAAGGAAGAAGGAAAGGAAGGAAGAAGGAGGAAGAAAGAGAGAGGGAGAGAGAAAGAAGGAAAAAAAGGAAAGAAAGAAAGAGGTTAGATATTATTACCTCTAGAATTAGTCCATAATAGGTATATGATAGTTAATGTTGGGCTCACTCTTTTATTTTTGCAACTGGATGTGAAATTTAATCTTGGGGTAGTAGGAGTCCAGTGAGTGATACTTTTCAATTCTCTTTGCCTAAAGGTAACCTACCTGGGTTCAACATTTTTTGATCTGGCTTTGAGGGTCTTCCAATTCTGCATGTCTCCTCTGTTCTTTGGCTTTTAGGAAGTTCTCCCTGGGGCTACAAGTGGGTCGTCCTTCTTTTTTTTTTTATAGTAAACACAGAAACAGAATCCCAAAAGTCAGATTCTGTGCTTCTTCATTTACTAATCTATCCCACCTTGCTATGGAGTTTAAATGACCGAACTGCATGGCTCCAGGCTTTTCTATCACCAATGCCCTCCCTCCTGGTGTATTTTTCCTAACTGTGGTCACCTCAGAATTCAAAGGATTTCCTTTTGGCCACAAAATCGCACTTACTAATCATGCATTTAATTTTATAAGTATCACAGATAGGGAAATATATCCATCATTCTCATCAGCATGAGTGTACAAGGGTGATTGCACTGAGTTACTATGAGTCCAGTTCAAAGTGAAGAAATGTAATATTTGAGTTCATCTCAGATCCTTTGTGAAGGTTGATGTATCATTTCATTAAGCTTTTCCAAAGACTGAAAAAAAGCTCTGGGACTCTCTACCACTCATATAAAATGAATAAAAGTAGGGATTTTACATAGCCTAGCATTTAAAAAAAATACACTGATGCACTGATCCCAACCCAGAGATTGTGATTCTCCTGGTCTGAGGTGAGTCCTGGCATTAGTATATTTTCTTTTTTTTTGCTATTCTTTTTTGAATTTTTGAATTTTACTTTATTTTTTTATACAGCAGGTTCTTATTAGTTATCCATTTTATACATATTAGTGTATATATGTCAATCCCAGTCTCCCAGTATATTTTCAAAGCTGCCTGGGGTTGAGTACCACAGATGGGTAAGATTTCCTGATTACATTTCTCCTGTTGCCACCAGAAGATGTCCGGTGTGCACATTGAGCTATCATGTGCTTCCTCTCTGGAGGAAGGGCTGGCCTCTTCCAGGACTACAAGAAGCCCAGAGACACGGAGCAGCAGCGGGAGGCAGCTGGGAGGATGGGGGTGGGGCCTTCCACTTGCCTGGTCCCTTCACTGTCTGTGCATCACTCACTGCTACTCCTCCGGTTAGAGCCAGGGATTCTCCACGTGTCCCTCCTCTTCAGAGCTGCCACATCCCAAGTTCAGTTACCAGATATTAGCAGTGAGGATGCGGAGTCAGTATCGATGGAATGATTCCCCACTTTATTGCTGTCCCCCAAAAATAAACCAGCATTTTTTTTAATTTCAGTTGAAATTTCATTGAAGAAACAGGAAATAAAAATAACAAATATGGCAAGTTAAAAATCATGTATCACCTATAGGTGGAATTTTAAAAAATGATACAAATGAACTTATTTACGAAGCAGAAATAGACTCAAAGACATAGAAGACAAATTTATGGTTACCAAAGGTGATGGGCAGGGAAATAAATTAGGATTATGGGATTAACATATACACACTACTATATATAAAACAGGTAAACAACAAGGACCTACTGTAGAGCACAGAGAACTCTACTCAATATCTTGAAATAACCTATAATGGAAAAGAATCTGAAAAAGAATATATATATGTGTGTATATATATATATATATATATATATATATGACTGAATCACTTTGCTGTACACCTGAAACTAACACAACATTGTAAATTAACTATACTTCAATTTTAAAAATTGGGAAATGGAAAAAAAAAATCATGAAACTTCTATTTTAAACCCCTGTCAAGGTTCTGTTTTGACATTTTCATAGATCCTAATCTTTCCCTTAGCCCGTCTGTGACTCCATCTGAAACAATCCTGGGGAATTTCCTCTAGTTCTTGTTCTGGGGAGCTAAACTTAACTGCACTTTATATATTTATTTTTTTTTCAAATTGTGTACCATGGTTCATTATATCAATTTTTAAAAACTTTTTATTAGAGTATAGTTGATTTACAATGTTGTGTTAGTTTCAGGTGTTGACTGCACTTTAAACAGGTCAGACTCTCCACACTTTATGCACCTGCCAGGATTGATGGAAACTCCAGGTCCTTTAGAACTGGGTTCCTAATGTGTAGTCTCCATCTAAGAAAGGATGGTGAAGAAGGTTCTTCAAAATCGGTTCCCTGTGTGGCTTTAGGATGACCTCTCTTGACCTTGGGGAGGTCACTCTCACCTTTCTCCAAAGTCCCCACGGCACTGATCCCTGAAAGTGTCAGCCTTTTTCTGGAGCTTGAAACCCTCTCCCAAGTTCTCCATTTGGTTGCTAGGATTGGCCGGGCACACATGCAGCTCAGCATCCGTACCCATCCCTTCCTACTACAGTGTCAGCTCCATGAGGTTAAGGATTTGGTTGTGTGCTTCCTTGACTCCTCCAGCACACAGAACAGTGCCTGGGCCTTCACACACAGAGCAGGTGCTCACCAGTGATCCAGCAACCCCACTCCTGGGCACATATCTGGAAAAGACAAAAACTCTAATTCAAAAAGACACATGCACCCCAGTGTTCATAGCAGCACTATTTACACTAGCCAAGACATGGAAACAACCTAAATGTCCATCAACAGAGGAATGGATAAAGAATATGTGAGATATATATATGGCTGAGTAATATTCCATTATATATATATATATATATATATAATGGAATATTACTCAGCCATAAAAAAGAATGAAATATTGCCATTTGCAGCAACATGGATGGATCTAGAGATTATCATACTAAGTGAAGTAAGTCAGGTAGAGAAAGACAAATGTTATATGATATCACTTATATGTGGAATCTAAAAAATAATACAAATGTATCTTTACAAAACAGAAACAGACTCACAGACTTAGAAAACAAACTATGGTTGCCAAAGGGGAAAGGGAGGAGGGAGGGATAAATTAGGAGTTTGGGATTAGCAGATACACACTCCTATAGATAAAACAGATAAACAACAAGGACCTACTATATAGCACAGGGAATTATATTCAATATCTTGTAATAACTATAATGGAAAATAATCTGAAAATATATATATATATATATATGTGAAACAAAATCACTTTGCTGTACTCCTGAAACTAACACAATATTTTAAATCCACTATACTTCAATTTCAAAAAAATCAATACATATTTGTTGAATAAATGAATTACTTGTCTGAGGCAAGCAGTGGAGTCTGGTCCCATGAGTCACTTTGTAGCCTTGATGGTGGGTGTCATCCCTTCACTTGGGCAGCCTAAGACCCATCAACCAATGGATAGACAAACTTGGAGTTATTCATGCAATAAAATCTAGCAACAAAGGTACAGAATGTACTACTAGGACACACAGACGAATCTTACCAATTTCAGTTGAGTGAAGGAAGCCAGCCATAAGAGAGTGCACGCTATCTGCTCCCATTTATGTGAAGTTCAAAAGCAAGCAGAACTAATCAATTATGATGATCTTAGTAGTTAGTGTTTCTATAACAAAAAACCAGAGATTGGGTGGCTTAAACCATAGAAACTTATTTCTCACAGTTCTGGAGGCTAAGCCCAAGATCAAGGTGCCAGCAGATTCAGTGTCTGGTGAAGGCTCCCTTCCCTGTTTGCAGAATGCTGCATTCTTGCTATGTCTTCATGTGGTGGAAATGATCTCTTCCATGTCATTTATAAGGGCACTAATCCCATTCATGAGGGCTCTGCCCTCATGACCTGATCATCTCCAGAGGTCCTACCTCCTAATACCATCCCAATGGGGACTGGGACTTCAACATATGATTGGGGCTGGGGGGCAGGGGGACACAAACATTTAGTCCCCAGCAATGACGGAAGTTGTAATACTGGTGACCCAAGGAAGGGGTGGGTTTTGACTGGAAGAGATACAGGGAACTTTATGGGGTGCAGGAAATGTTCTATATCTTGCTCTGAGTAGTGGTAACATGGGGTAAACATACAAAAATCAAAGGTAGGGCTTCCCTGGTGGCGCAGTGGTTGAGAGTCCGCCTGCCGATGCAGGGTACACGGGTTCGTGTCCCGGTCCGGGAAGATCCCACATGCCGCGGAGTGGCTGGGCCCGTGAGCCATGGCCGCTGGGTCTGCACGTCCGGAGCCTGTGCTCCGCAACGGGAGAGGCCACAACAGTGAGAGGCCTGCGTACCACAAAACAAAAACAAAAACAAAAACAAAAAAAATCAAAGGTATTCATTTATGTTGTGCACTTTGTATATCTGTTCTACCCCAATTTTTTAAAAATTATTTATTTACTTTTGGCTGCATTGGGTCTTCGTTAGGTTGTGCGGGCTTCTCATTGCAGTGGCTCCTCTTGTTGCGAAACACAGGCTCTAGGCTCGAGAGCTTTAGTAGTTGTGGCTCTCGGGCTCTAGAGCACAGGCTCAGTTGTAGCACACGGGCTTAGTTGCTCCCCAGCACGTGGGATCTTCCCGGACCAGGGCTCGAACCCGTGTCCCCCGCATTGTCAGGTGGATTCTTAACCACTGTGCCACCAGGGAAGCCCTACCTCAATTTTAAAATTCACTTTTAAAAACATCCCTCTCCCACTCAGAAACACCCTGTAAGTCTGTATCTCTTATCTAGTTCTCAGTTAATAAAGCAGAACTGTTTGTCATTCTGAAGCCTAACAAAGGACCTGGCCTTTTCCAGTCTGACACACCAGCTTCCTTTCTACCTCCCTAAGGGAATTTTATTTTTATAATGTCAAGATTTCTTACACATAATGTCCACTAAGGTACAGTAGGAACATTTCCTTGAAGAAAGTCATTACCATTTATTTACTTATGAAAACAAGATCCAGGGCAGAGGGCTCCCCCTCTTCAGCCCCACCACACAGTAGTGGCAGCCATGTGGTCCACTCCCAGGATTAGAGATATTGCTGGAGGGTGTAGGTCTTCAGAAGACAGCTCTCCGTAAATAAAAACCAAACCAACTTCTTCAGGTTATTAAGAAAAATGAGCAGAAGAAAATAAGTCAATTGTAATTTAAAAAAATACATCAACTAAAAAATAATTCAAGAACCATCAACTGATTGAAGATTTTGAAAAAAAAATGATGGGGAAAGGAAGTATCCAGTAAAACTATGGTAGGATTCCCAAATGTGTTCCTTATAAAAATTGAGTCAATGATGTGATTTTAACTGAGAGAAATTGCACGTGCCCTGGATAAGATTTAGTAAGAAAAAGAAGGGAAAAAAAAATGAAAAATAGTTTGTGGAATTCTATGCATATTTGTGTTTTATATTTCTTTACATATTTAGAGTCATCTGAGTAACATAAAAATCAAGCAGAAAAAAAGATTTTAGTAAATTTTTCCTATCCTAGCTAAGACAGATTGTGCAATGGGTTTTCATTCTTTTCTGATGTTAAAATCGGGGTGCATCAGACTCAGCCATCCAACTACGAATTATTGAGTACTATGGTAAGTGACATAGGACACATCCACTAACTGCTATTTTGATCAAAGCTTCCAAGTTTGTTTTAAAAATCATGTACATAAGTTAAATGCACTTGCAAGGCAGTTTTTCCATTTCTTTTAAGTTCTGTATAAAAACTTTCTTATTCTAATCATTTATATCACTGTTCAGTCTAGATTTACTTTTGCATATTTAATGGGGTGATGAATAACTTTACAAGTGAATACAAATCCCTTATAAGAATATTTTCCAGGGCTTCCCTGGTGGCGCAGTGGTTGGGAATCTGCCTGCTGATGCAGGGGACGTGGGTTCGTGCCCCAGTCCGGGAGGATCCCACATGCCGCAGAGCGGCTGGGCCTGTGAGCCATAGCCGCTGAGCCTGCGTGTCCAGAACCTGTGCTCCACAGCAGGAGAGGCCATAGCAGTGAGAGGCCCGCATACCGCAAAAAAAAAAAAAGAATATTTTCCAGATGCTTCCCAACAAAGACCATCTTTCACTTGAAGATTCCAAAGCAAACTTGGTACCAGGTTATTATCTCATTGATAAATTGAGATGTCCATGAGGTTGACTGAGGTCCTGGGTACGGGGTGGGAGGAAGTAGAAAGTGACCATTAATTGAGTCACATGATAAAGTAGGTATTGTTAACCCACATCTGAGGAGAGGAAACAGACTCAGAAGGGTTTGGTGCCTTGCCCAGGATCACACAGCTGGTAGACAAAATGTCAGGGTTCAGCACACAGGCATCCCGTGCCAAAGCCCATCACTTTCCATCCATTCAGCTTCCCTGATGCCCAATGGAGAGTGGAAAGTGAGAAAGCGTGGACTGCCCTCTAAAATAATCCCAATTTCTCAGGCAATAGTTTTCAATTTTTTCTCAGAATCTCCCCCAAATACTTTTTTAAAACTATGTACCCTCTCTCGTTAACATCTAAATGTTTTCCATTATTAATTTAAATCATTTCAAAGGATGTCATTTCTGGCTGTGGTAGATTGTTGCAGTAATGGTCCCTAATAAGTCACACCTCCCTGGATCCATGCCTTTAGGCAGTTCTTTCCCAACCTGCCTCTGGGTTTGGTGACATGACTTGCTTTAGCCAATGGGACATAAGCAAACTTGAGTTAGGGAGAGGCTTGAAAATGGCATGTGCATTGGGGCTTGGTCCCCATGCTCTTTGGAACCCTGAGGCCACCACGTGTTACAGATTGAATGTTTGTGTTCCCCCCAGAATTTGTATGTTGAAGTCCTAACACCCAATGTGATGGTATTTGGAGGTGGGGCCTTTGAGACGAGATAGGGTTTAGATTAGTTCATGAGGGTGGGGCACTTATGAGGGGATTAGTGCCCTTAATAGAAGAGAGATAGATCTCTCTCCACACATGCTTGGAGGAAAGCCCATGTGAGGACACAGAGAGAAGGTAGCTGTCTACAAGCCAGGGCACGGGCTGTCATCAGGAATTCAATCTGCTGGGAACTTGATGTTGTATTTCCAGACTCCATAACTGTGAGAAATGAATGTCTGTTGTTTAAGCCACCCAGTCTATGATGTTTGTTACAGCAGCCCTAGCTGAATAAGATACTATGTAAAGAAGCCTATGCTAGCCACTGGTGGAAGAGAGGCCACATAGAACAGAAAGAAGCTATCTCATCTGAGGATACCTAGACCCAGCAAGCTTCCAACTGACAGACATGAATGAGGCCATAGGATGTGAGACCATCCAGTCCCAGCTGAGCTGAGCCACCAGCTGACCTCAGAGTTCGACCAACCCAGTCAAGACCAGAACTGCCTGCTGACCCACAGAATCATGAACATCAGAAATATTTGTTGTATGAAGCCACTAAACGTTAGGGTGGTTTGTTACATAGCAACTGATTCACTCATGTACTGTAAAATTTGATGTTTTAAAACAAAACTATTAGGTCACTTTTAATGTATGTAACATAATCTAAATACTGTGACAATTTATGCCCATCATCCATTTAAAATATATATTTAAAAACTGAAAAATTTCACATCATTTCTTTTTCCTTTGAATTCAGTTTTTGAATCCCCTATTACCCTAACACACTACTTTATGATAAAAATATCTACATAAGTTTATTTGTTAAAAGTTTTGGCATTTTCCATGACCATAAACCTCCAACTATTAAAAAATCACTTTTGGATTGAGTTATGATTATAATTATTATCGGTACATAATTGATCAATATGAAAATATAAATTAAAAATTATTAAATGTAAATGGTAAAATTTCACTGAAGATGATATCTTCATGGCACAGAAATGTTCGGGTTTTTTCTCCAATTAGTTCATGTATCCATGAATGGCTCTTACTTTTAGCTATAGATACAGATAGAATTTGGCATCAACGGCATTTCTACTTTTCATTTTTACAGATACAAGCACAGAGAAACCTTGTTGGGGAGTGAAAGGAGTTATATTACGGTGGTGCCACTCGATTCCTTGACCTCTTGAATTATATAACAAAAATAAGAGATATCATCAACAATTATTTTTACTGATTTCTCACCTGACAACTTAAGTCCTCTTTCAAAGTGACTGAAAGCAAATTTGAGACCACCTGATTTATAAAGGGATTAGCATCCTGGTTAGTAGTCATTGACTTTCTCAACATGCTATTTTTCTGTGTCTATTTGTTTGATGTCCCAGAGGTTTTCTCCCCCTACGTGTGATGTGGGAAAGATGAGAAGTCTCTTTCTTTTATAAAGTGGTAGAAATAAGACTGTGAAAGAGGAGGGAGGGAAGTTACACGTCCATCACAGGCACATTCGTAGGTGGATGAATTTTAGGAGAGAATATTTGGGTGTGTATTCTCCTTAAACTATTGGCTCCCTTGAACCCCCTGGAAAGTCACATTTTGGTTCAAGGAAATCACTGCTCTGTTGCATCTATTCATCTTTCTCTCGTGGTGAGAAACTTCCCGAGACTTGAATGGCTTATCGAAAATCTACCATTGTCCCTTTCCCTGTTCTACAAAAAGCTTTCTTTTCCCATAATGGCTGTTAATAAGACATCATGATTTGTTGCAAGTGAACAAAAATTTCATCCAATCACCCATGCCTACCTTGATTTTCCATTCATTCCCCACACTAAGTAATCCTATTCTTGGTGTTGTAACCACTTTCCCATCTGCTAGATCTTATTAATGAGTTGTTAAATTGTGGTCCACTTGAGCCAGAGCTTGATCCTGTGGCATCTCTGTTTCAACAATTAAGTCTTATTTAAATCTAAAAAAAAAAAAAAAGGTCTATAAATACTTATTTCTTTGAAAATGTCATTTCCGGGCTTCCCTGGTGGCACAGTGGTTGAGAGTCCGCCTGCCGATGCAGGGGACACGGGTTCATGCCCCGGTCCAGTAAGATCCCACATGCCGCAGAGCGGCTGGGCCCGTGAGCCATGGCCGCTGGGCCTGCGCGTCCGGAGCCTGTGCTCCGCAACGGGAGAGGCCACAACAGTGAGAGGCCTGCGTACCGCAAAAATAAAAACAAAAACAAACAAACAAACAAAAAGAAAATGTCATTTCCTTTATTAGTATATGCTGGGAAGAACGGATTGCCCAAGCATGATATAAAATTGATTTTATCTCTACTATAAAAGCTCAACTTTCATTTAAATCTGGAGGCAAAACAAGAAGCAGCGTGAATGAGGTGAAGGATATTTAAAATCCCTGGAGTTCCGAAAGGGAGAATGCTTTGATGTTCAACTCGAATCACCATAAATACCCTATAGACCAACAGCTGAACATTCCAGTAAAACTGAATATGGACTGGAGGAAGGAGAATGGAACAGAGAGGAGGCCCAGCTCACCAAGCATCTCCAGCCCAAGAATCTAAATACAAGCTCAGGTGAAAAAGCTAGTTTCCCTCAGCAAAGCCACAGGCATTTCTGTGACAAAGTAGAGACACTAGATAGGAAATAGGATCTTGACCACTCACCAGAAGCCAAACAGGAGTACGGCAGCCTACAATTTAGAAATGTACATCAAAATCTTTAAAACGCATGTAAATGCACCCAAAGCTATTTCTATGACTGTACTCTAAGGACATAATTGGACCCCTGCACAAAGAGTATGCAACATGGATGTTCACAGTATTTTTTTTTTTTTTTCCGAGGTAAGCGGGTCTCTCACTTTTGTGGCCTCTCCCGTTTGCGGAGCACAGGCTCCGGACGCGCAGGCTCATCGGCCATGGCTCACGGGCCCAGCCGCTCCGCGGCACGTGGGATCCTCCCGGACCGGGGCACAAACCCGTGTCCCCTGCATCGGCAGGTGGACTCTCAACCCCTGCGCCACCAGGGAAGCCCCATGGTATTTTTTTATAATGATAAAAACTAGAATTCTTACTGTCCATCAGCAGGGAATTGGATATATAAATTATGGTAAATCAGTCCATTCATTAACATGGATTTCTATGGAGTTATGACTTAGAGTGATATAGGCCTGTATATAATGTCATAGGAAAATGTCCACAATTTGTATCATAAAAGCTAAAAATCAGGTTAATAAAATAGTATGAACCCCTTGTGTGTGTGTGTTTGCACACATGCATGTATTCAAGAAACCAGTCAGGAGGACACAAGCCAAAATGTTAACATCTTGATTGAAAGCGAAGGTGTAATAATTAACCAACCATTATTGTCTAAAGCTCAAGGTAATGCTACCAGGCAGAAAACACCAGCACAGAGCAGAGCACAACAGAATACAGGACGTTCTAAGAGGAAGACGCCAAAATCAGAAATGAAGTAGCTCTTGGGAACAGCCCAGGAATCCTCAAATGGCTCTCAGAAAAAGAGATTAAGCCCTGAAGCCAGAGAGGATAGAGCTGGGGCTCAGAAAGATGACAGCAACTCGGTTAGGGTCCCACTGGCTAAAAAACCCAACTTTGGTTTGGTCTGGGTGTGGAGCATATTGAAACAATAAGGAAAATAGGGGTTATGTTCTATAGTGGTTCCTGATTTTTTAAATATTAAGGATCCTGCATTTAGGTTTAAAAAAAAAATGTGTCATGCCTCCCCTATCTGAGAGTAATTGACTATACAGATAATGCTATGTGAATATGTGGATTATAATCTGAAATCACTGGACAACAGCAGAGGACCTAGAGCCCACCAGTTAGAAAGCACCAGCCCACAGTTAAGAGTCTGCTGTTAAAAGCAGTGATGTGAGGACTTGTCTATCCATCACTTTACACTGAGCACATGGTGGAGGTTGTGGCCATGGTTGATGGTGACATTGCCTTACTTCAACAGGGTAATTTATAGGCTAAAAGTTGTTTCATACTGTAGAAACGGTGGAACAGACCAGAATAAACCATTACAGATGACTGATATTTCGTATATAAGGCATTCTATTGATATTAGCGGCAGAGGGTTTTAACAGGGAGGACAGTATAAACAAAGTGATCCGGGGTTTTGTTTTGGGAGGGTTTCTACCTCTGCTTCAGTCAGTCGAAGCTGGTAACTTACCAACAGCATCCCTACTCATGTGGGGTTTATAGAACTCTACACATTCATGATTTGTGTTTTGAATATTCTTTGTTCTTCCTTCAAACATTGGCATCTTTTAGAGAAGGCTGTGGAGAATGTGACACTGCAATTCTGATCTCATATGCTTTATAAATAAGTGGCCGAATATTTTGAGTATTTTTTTTTATTTTTCTCCCTGTATTTTCATTTCTCCCTCTTCCCTACCTGCCCAATACTTACCTCTAAGAAGGGACTGTCACAGGGATTCCCTACTCCGGGATAGGCTTGTAGCAAGATGAAAAGCAGAAATTGCCTGTAAGACTCGGTTAAAAATTGGATATCAACAAAAAGTCGGAGGAAAAAGTAAGGGCTAGTCTACACTGCACCCCACACTCTCATCCAACCCACACACACACAGAAAGGCATATCCACTGCCTGGGGATGCAGGCAGGAGAGGGAGGCCTGAGGGGTGGAAGGGGCAAGATTAGGAAAGGCATCCTGGTAACATACCAGCGGGGGACACAGCATGCAACGGACCTGGTTGCAAAGGTGGGAAACCTGAGCTGGGCAAAAGGAAACACTGGAGAGCACACCAGCCAACTTGACAGAGCCTGTGGACATTGACCAGGACAATGGTCGTGGCTAGAGCTACCTCGGTGGATGAATGGACCCCAAGACTGGAGGGAGGACTCCACCCTCATTACCTCCAAATCTTGACAACCAGGGAGAGAAAGGTGAAACGAGGGCATGTTCTGCCAGCCTGGTGGGATGCGAGCCCAAAAAAGAAATTAAGTTCAGGTAAAAAGGAATGGTTATTTCTGTATACTTGACTTCAAGCCCTCAATTTTTCCACACTGACAGATTCAGAAACTGGAAGGCAGCCCAAACTGCCTAATTCTCACTTATACCGAGTGCAACGTGTTGGAATAGTTGCATCAGGTGTCCTTCAGTTATCTCCCCAAAGAAATACAACGGGTACAGGAAGAAATCTTTTTGTATCTTAAAATGTATATATTGGTACAGCAGAGCCTGAATATACTTAAAAAGGTATGTGCTCCAGATCACTGCTCAACATCAAAACGTTTAGAGCCAAACCAACACTTCTCAAACTTGAACATGCATTTGTATCACCTGGGTATCCTGTTAAAATGCAGGTCCCGCTTTAGTAGGTCTGGGTGCATTCCTAACAAGCTCCTAGGATCTGACGTTGATGCTGTTCATCCAGGAACCGCTCACCTGTGGCTGTGAGAGGAACTCTTTTATTTTAGGGAAGGCAGGCAGAGAAAACCTATTCACCTGGAGGGGAGGGGTGGGTGAGGTCAACTTTGACGGGGAAGGTTCTTAAGGGATTGGGGAGGAGTAAGATCTGGGGCTCTGAAAGGGAAAGGTGAGGCAGCCCAAAACCGCATTTACTTTTTCTGTGAGCCTGTGGAAGACTCAGGCAGCAAGACCCCCAGGGACAAAAGGTAGAGGCAGATCTTGTGTTCAAGAGCTCACCCCGCCCAGGTCAGTCTAAGCTCTGCACTTCATCCCAATTCTTCCCCAGGCACCCCCTCCCTGCTCGCACCAGGAGGGCGCAGGATACTGGAAAAGAGTGCTCAGCGCGGGTACAGATCCGTATCTGTGCTATTTCGTATTCTCCACTATCAGTAGACCAAGATGTCGAGGAACTGTAATGTCTTTTTGTCGTTGTTGTTAAAACTTCAAGCTCTACTGACAGATATATCACTCATATGTGGAATCTAATTTTTAAAAAATGATATAAATGAACTTACTTACAAAACAAAGACAGACACAGATTCTGAAAACAAACTTATGGTTACCAAAGGGGAAACGTGGGGGGAGGAATAAATTAGGAGCTTGGGATTAACATACACACGCTACTATATATAAAATAGATAACCAACCAGGACCTGCTGTATGGCACAGGGAACTCTACTCAGTAGTCTGTAATAACCTAGATGGGAAAAGAATCTGAAAAAGAATGAATATACGTATATGTATAACTGAATCACTTTGCTGTACACCTGAAACTGACACAACACTGTAAATCAACTATGCTCCAATAAAATTTAAAACAAAAAAAGCTTCAAGCTCTACCGACAGCAAACGATAAACACCATTATCATCTCATGTATATGTGGAATCTAAAAAACAAACAAAAAAACACAAATAAACCAAGCTCATGGATATAGAGAACAGAGGTGGTTGCCTGAGGTGGGGTGGGGGGATGGGCAAAAAAGGTGAAGGACATCAAAAGGTACAAACTTCCTGTTACGCAATAAGCCATGGGGATGTAATATACAGCATGGGGGCTGTAGCTCATAACACTGTATTGCATATTCGAAAGTAGCTTAGGAGAGTGGGTCTTGAAGGTTTTCATCACAGAAAAATATTTTTTATAACTGTGGATGATGATGGATGTTAACTAGGCTTTTTGTGGTGGTCGTTTTGCAACATATACATTATGTTTAGTATCTGAAACTATCGATGTTATATATCAATTATACCTCAATTAAAAAGATAAAAAAAACTTCAAGCTCCACCAAATCAGCTTTCCCTTGATGGTCACGATATTTATTTATCCAAAAAAAAAGGCATCCTTAGTTATCTTCTCCCACATATTCTACAGTTCATATCCATCCTCCCACCCAAAAAGGCACAGGACTGGACAGACACTTTTCAATATTTTTTATTGTTTGACAGGCATTTACAACGTTCCATTCATAGACCTAAAAACATAAAAATAGACCTTCTTTCAGCTTATAAAAGAAATATATAAGAACTTTTGACATAGACACATCATGACCTTATGTACAAGAGACAATGGCACCCTCTCCAAGCACCAGACTTTCCAGCATTTTCAGACAAACCCGTTGCACTGGGACTGGTAAATGGGACTATTAGAAGCCTCTGCTTCAGTTTTCCACCCAGACACAATCGAACTGGAGATGAAATGGAACAATGCAGTGATACGAAGGGTATAGAAATCATCCTAAAGCTCTTTAAGAAAATCAGAAGATATAGCAAAAATTTAATAGAATAAAACTCTCAAAAGATCAAGCTCAAAGCCCTGGAAACCCGAAAGGGGAGGGATACAGGGTGGGAAAGCAGGTAAAGCAAGCAGGGGCACAAGAGCATGATGGTCTGAACTCTCTATTGTCTGGAAATATAAAGTCATAACTGATTTTTATAAAATATAATTCCTAAAGCTACTATAAAATTCAGGTCTTTAAAGTACCTACTGATGTGTCAAACATCAAATAGATATTTTCCCCAAAAAGAAAGTTTTCATATTATTTAAACCTTTCTTAGGAAGTGGACATTGTGAAATGGGAAAAAAAAAAAAAAGCTATAAACCTTTTTTTTAAAAAAAGAAAATATTGAAAGTGCTTTAACTTGTTTTTGTTCTTCCTATTTGGAAATCTGTTTAGAACATTAGTTTTTTTAGCATGTTTACCCTGTTTTGTTGGCATGAAGAAGGTGTTAAACCCAAGACATGTTTTTGAAGAGGTGGTTTTGTTAAACGGTTTGGTTATGGACTGTCAGGGAAGGAGTAGGTAATCTATGGATGAAGATGCAACTGTGATGGGAAAACCAATGGTCACCATGGCAACCCCACGAGGAGGAGTCTCCCCTCCCCCGCCATGTGCAACAGACACACACATTGCCCATCCCGGTGTCACGTTTAATCCAACCAAGCTCCCATCTCAAATAGAGATTCAAACATTTAAATTAAAAAAAAAAAGAAAACAAAAACAAAGCTGCTTCTTGGGAAAAGTTTCTCCTAAGCATCTTGTTGGCCTTTCATATATAAATATAAAATCACCACGTCTCACTCTCTCTGTAAAAGGTAAAATCCTCATTTTTTTAAACTCAGAGTTACACTAACACTGTGTAAAAGTCTCATCTGTTTGTGCCCCCTGCATCTCAGGTAAAATACAAAAAATAGTGTTTTTTTTTCAAGTGATAAATTTGGATCTCTTTCCAAGGAGTTTGGCATCTTTATAATTCTATGCAAAACTAGAACTTCCGAACACCGACATCGAATAAGACCAGCCATAGACCTAAACAGAAGAGGAAAAAGAAAAAAAAGAAAAAGGCTCATGGAAACGTATATCTCCACCTTCTCCTCACACATTCTTAAAATACACAGATATTCTCAGACATTTAAGAGGGAAAGGAGTAAGAACACTGCAAGCTGTACAGTTGCTTTGTTTCCCCAACTAGGAGATGGCTCCTGGATTGATTTCAGATAGAATCTTTTATTTTTTCGTGTGCTACCCTTTAAACTAATCTGTAGTACATACTTCAACTCCTGGGGTAATTTGCTTTCCAGTGCTATAGAATTTTTTGTTTTTTTGTTTTTAATTCTTTAGGCCCTGATTGAGAATAAATAAAAGCCCTTGGTAATATAGAGAGATAGGACTCAAGCTGATTTGGGATTCTTGAACAATTCTTTCCGATGTTGTTAGAAACGATAAAGTTGGGCGGCTACATGGCTTCAGAACAAAGTCAGCTGCCGAAACCGTGTGTGCAAGAGTGCGACTTAAAGGGAACATTCTCCCCCTCGAGAATCCGGGAGGGGCGTGGAGTAGGGGCGGGGCGGGAGACGTATCTACAAGGACTGTCTCTACCGGGGCACGTGGCCATCAGATCTCAGTGTTCAGCTTCCTGGAGGGGGCAAAGTCTTCACGCCTAACCCAAATGACCTCGTCGCTCGTGCTCTCCGGGCCTCCGTTGACGCCCGAAAGGGCTGCTTGCTTCTTGAGCTGCGTCATGCGAGATGCGTGACTATCCAGGGCCTTCTGGCATCTCTCCCGCTGACTGATGGAGGCGGCCTGAAGCCGCTCCTGCAGGTCTCGGTCCGCCGCGGCGCCCTTCACGGACTCACAGAACTCATCATCGTCACTGAGGATGTCTGTCTCCTTGACGTCATCGTGCTCCTCGTACTGAGTAAGGTCAAACTGTTCCTCTACCCAGCGGTCAGTGTCCCCGCCCCCGGGGTGCTGCTGGGACTCTTTCTCCGGGCTGCTGGCGGAGATGGCATCAGAATCAATGGTAAACCTGTTTCGGGCCAGTCGCCGCCTCCTCCTCCCAAGAGACTTGCTTGGGGCGGACACTGCGCACACACACAAAAATATAAAAATAAAACGCCCACATGCTTTACGTGCGATGCAAATCCAGAAAGCAAATACAAGAAGAGGAAAGGAAAGACTACATGATATGCATTCAGGACCTGGATGTCGTTTGGGGCTTAAAGTCCGGATTTCACCAGTCTGTCTTGGGGTCTTTTTTTTTTTTTTGTCTTGGGGTCTTTACCTTGCACAGGTGTCTGGACGTGGAGGATGTTACAGCTATCGATGGAAGGGCAAGGACGGGGGGCAGCTGGGGGCGGCATATGGGTGGGTTGTAGGTTACGGGGGAAAGGGGATTCAACTCCCTCTGAAATAATTTCTCTACCCTGTGCACCTGGGAGACAGGGAGTGCAGATTCTTGCTGCTGTCGAGTGCACCACTGATGTTGGGATTAATCAGTGCCCTCAGTTCCGACCATGGCCCATGTCACAGTGCTCTGGGACTCTCCCAGGGCTGTCCTAGAGTCATTTAGCTGGAATAAATCTTTAGTAAGGATGGGGGAGGCCTCCAGAGTTTCATTGTCTTTGTAGAAATCACCATGATATATCAAGGAGGGAAAAACACTGGTCCAAGTTATATTGCTTTCTGGAAAACTGAATGTAACATTTCTCGAGGATCTGCAGGTACCTTAAGGGCACAGCACTGTTTTTGGAGAAGCTACAGAAAGAGTGCGTCTCAGAGATATTAAGTCCTCTTTCTGACAAAGACCCATGTGAACTTGAGGCTAAAGCAAATGTGAGCCTTCGTCCCTCCTGTCTCTGTTCTGTGTATCCCCAATTTCTCTTCTACAAAGCAATTAAACTACCAGTGCTGGAGTGGAAGGAGAAATAAATAACACAACACCCAAGCAGCTGATTAACAAAGTGCTAGATAAAGTGACTAAGAGTTAAGAAAAACAATTCATTCTTTCACCCTACTGCCCTCTAGGAAGCCAGTATTGTTAAAAACAAACAAAAGACACCACCCAATCAAGCAAACAATCACACACACACACACACACACACACACACACACACACAAAGACACATGGAAATGCTGCCACTTCTCCCTCGATATTGAAATGTACCATGGGCTTTCCAGTGGGAGGCAGGAGCCTAGATACCACTTAGGAGCTACTTTCCTGAAATCTAAGCCTGAAAAACCATTAAACTGCTTCAGTGCTGCTAGAAGTAAGGTGACTATTCACAAGTACCGCCAAATGCAGCCTTGACTTCAAATACAGCAGGTAGAAGGTCAGTGAGCTGGACAGTGGTCTAAACTGGCACCCGCTCTGACCATCCTCTGTCTCAGATCCCTGTGCTTCCATCATCATTCCTGAGTGTTCTATCATCTTAAAGCATGGAGTAAATAGACACCACTCTCACTCAAGGAGGGGAATGAAAATCATTTCCAGGAAAAATGGAAAAAAGAAAGAATTAAAAAAAAACACAAAACTACTACCACTACTACTATTACTCCACTGGAAAGATGCAGAAATTACTGTTCAGTTTTATCTCAGTACCACCAGAGTGGAGCCTGGCTCTCTCCAATCACTCTATTAGAATTACCTCAATTCCAAATTGGGATATTGGAAATATTTGTCAATGATGTGCAGGTTTAAGTATTTAGGAGTAAAGTATGCTAATGTCTATCCTAGAAATGTGTCAAAAGTAAGATGAGTTGATGGATGACAGATGAATAAATATGTGACAATGAAAATATAAAAAATATTAGACAGTAGGTATGAATGTATACAATTCTTTCATTTGTTCTATATAGCTGAAAATTTTCATAAGAAAATGTTGGAAAAACGAAAAACGTGTAGTTAGGTTACTGGCAGACATAAAGTGCTTTTAGACTAAGGGAGACTGGCTATTTGCCTTTACTGAGCAAAAAGAGAAATAAACTAGCTGGGTATTCATGACAATGCATAATGAAGCGTAAGAATAACCCAGCCAGTCTTTCCTGGTGGCGCAGTGGTTGAGAGTCCGCCTGCTGATGCAGGGGACACGGGTTCGTGCCCTGGTCCGGGAATATCCCACGTGCCGCAGAGTGGCTGGGCCCGTGAGCCATGGCCGCTGAGCCTGCGCATCCGGAG
The DNA here is from genome assembly GCF_963455315.2 of Globicephala melas. NCBI lineage: Eukaryota > Metazoa > Chordata > Mammalia > Artiodactyla > Delphinidae > Globicephala > Globicephala melas. The sequence goes on along the minus strand of NC_083317.1, from coordinate 13,619,596 downwards.
CCTGTGCTCCGCAACAGGAGAGACCACAACAGTGAGTCCCGGGTACCGAAAAAAAAAAAAAAACCCAGCCAGCCTTATGGGGTTCCAGGAGACAATCTTTGCTTTGAGTATTTCCACTGTTCACTATTAAGACTGACTAGCTAGTGCTGTGCCGACCCACTCCAACACCATTTTTAAATCATCTAATTGGAAGATCCTGACAATAGTGAGGTGCTTCAAAAGCAGAGTGATAAAGACTTTCTTCAGCCAAAAATGAGCCACCAGGCAGCAAATCTTCCCATCAGCCGAAGCCAACAGGCTCTGACATCAAGGCTCCTCCAGGCTCTGACATCAAGGCTCTCTCCCTTGATGTTCAAGATGATGCGGTAGGTTGTAGCAACTCTGTTCTCTTCCCAGAGGGATCTCAGCAGGAAAACTTCTGAGTGTCCTACAGACTAAAAATGCTTAGTTTCAAAGTAAATGCAGCTCTGACTTTAGGTTCCTCGATTAACAACAGAAACCTGACCAAAGACAGGTGGGGTTTCCTGAGGTTGGCACGCATATTCCCGATCCTAATTAAATATATGTGGCAAGTAAAAGGAACAAAGGAGACAATTCCAAGGTGAAGTTCTCTGCTGTGAGCTCTAAAGGGATGAGAAAGCTTTTTACATGAGGACTCCATGAGAAATTGTGGATAGGGAAGTATGCAAGACACTGGTGAGCCCAGAAGAGTACTAGGGGTTCACCATACCAGGTTTTCAGTAAACACTTATCAACTGATTGGAGAATAGATATAAGATAACTAGCCCCTTAACATTAGATAAACTAAAGTACTTAAAGAGTATAATATACTCTGTCAGGGTTATGTCTATGAAAACCTTCAACCATTCACAGTACCATACCTGCCTCTTCAACACAATTGAGAACAGGTGGAAAATTCTTTAGACCAGAGATCAGAAGCCTTTCTGTCAAATGCAAAGGAAGCCTCTTTTATTGGAATCTTCCCTGCAAAATTCTGGACTGCCTCTTAAGAAAGGAGTGATTAAAAAATGTTAATGTCTTGATGTCATTAATACCTAAGTGTTATGAAAATATCTTTCTTCCTAGATAGACTTTAATGCCATTTACAGGTAGTAGTATTGATGTTTACTGCTTCAAGGTGGTAGAATAAGTCCTAAAAGAATATTTACCCTGGGACTACTTGAACTCCAGATTCCTCTTTTCTAATAGCAGCTCAAGGCTTCCCTAAATGAACATGGAAGCTAAAGATAAAGTTGCAGGTTCAAGGTGAGGGTAAAAATCTGATGGGTCATCTGGTCTACCAAACATGGCCTCCTTACTGAGAATAGGCATGGCTGTTGTTTCTCGAGGACAAAGCCACCACGTTCTCAGAACGGTGGGCTCTGACTATGCTGAGACATCACACACTGCTTTTTGCTGGACAAAGCTGGCTGTCATGCAAAGCAGCAACTCTCATTCGGCAAGTGGGCTAAGACAGCTCCTCTAGAAAGAGAATGTGCTCACTTCCCAGCTTGGCAAATGAGAGGGGAGCTCACCAGCCAGAAGGAGGAGGGCAGCGAAGGGAAAGCTTGAGGGAGGGCAAGAGGCTTAAACCAAGGGAGGGAGGCAAGGGCCGGGAACCTCACACCAGGGCAGAATGTACTCCAGCGTTAGCCCCCACAAGGACACGTCTAAGTCTTGCTCAGTGAGGACGTCAGTTCTACAGTGGAGTGGGGATGACAGGGATCTTGAACGTCTGAATCCCCACAGTACCTGCCCTGCTCATGGCTGGCCTGGCCCCTTTCAGCGCACACAATCGTTTTCCTCCAAAAGGGACATATTGCTGGGACGAGGGAAGGCTTTCGGTCTTCAGGAGCTGTCTTCTGTGCTTATCACGCAGGATGGAATGCACAGCCTTCAAGAACTCCTTTCTGCTCTCTGGGGAGCTATGAAAAGAAGATTTACACCTATTAGGGAAACAGCACTGAACACACGATGGAACTTCTGATGTTATCAGGTGCGGCCAAACAAATATCCCTGAGGACCAAAGGTTAAAGACTGAGGCCGCGACTCCAATTTCACTGCCGACCAGCAGTGTTTTCACCGCTGGAGATGAAGAACACGTACTCCTTTCCCTTTATGCTTTGTGATTCATCTCCCGCAGCCAATTTGGGACCGAGCAGCCCATAAATGAATAGATTGATGGAGAGAGAGATTTTGCACCACAAAGTTGCCAGATTCTGCTCTTGGTACTTAAGGCAGAGCCTTTCAGTCTAAAATGTTTTACAGACAAAGGAACCACAAGATTCTTGCTGCTCTGCAGCGCACTTGGAAACTGATGTCCCAACATCCTTCGTTTCCTCTGAGTTGCGTATCAATGCCTGTTAAATATCAACACCTTCCATGACACACGTCAGCATGTAAATATTAAAGTTACATTGGTAAGAACTGGAAAATCTTCCCAACTTCCAATTTGCACGATAAAAAAAGTGCTTCTTAGGTTAGTTATTTTTCTTGTTAAGTTCTTAATAGTTTTACCCAGGCCAGTTTTAGCTGGCATTCCTTATTAACAATGAATATGGCATCTCTACGGGCGGGCTCATTGGACCCTGTGGATTTATCAACAAAGTCGCAAGCAGATTAGCCTAAATAGACTGTAAAGATGGTGCTAAACCACATGTAGATTATCTGAAAAAAAATTTCAATTCTAGTTCCAACAGTTTCCTGGGATCTGGATTTGTTGATCCCTGTCACCCAACATCCAACAAAGAGGCAATGAAGAAACACAAAACATGGGCTTTGAAGTCAAACCCACTGAGTTTGAACTCAGTATTCATTTGCTATAAGGTTTTAGCCAAGTACCCTCTGTGAGCCTTGGCGCCCCACTTGTAAAATGGAATAACAGCAGCTCAGTCTGACTAAGTGAAATAATGCATGTAATCCCTCTTGCGTCTCCCTAAATGTGCCTTCTTACTGTATCAGCAGCCACGTTATAAAATATTACTAACAACCATAAAATATTGATTCCGTTGAGTTTCTATTGTGTGTGTGGGCAACCCATAGTATACTACCCACGGTGTGGGGTAAGTACTGAATAAATTACTAAGCACCTATGATAAAATTAAAGCATCATGGAGTACAGATCATATTTAAAGCCAAATGTATCAGAATGCTGGCTGTTGGCACCATCCAGCCTGGTGTCTTTAGGCCAAAAATAAGAGAGAGAGGGAGAACTGGCTGCACTTGAGAAAAGTACAATTCTCAAATTCTTAACGACAGAGCCCAAAAAGGAGGAAGATGAGGAAGACGAGGGGATGGTGAGAGGAGGGAAAGAAGAAAGAAGGAAGTCGAAGCCCACATCGTAAGTTCAGCTTCCACTCCAGATCCGTAGGTGAACCTGAGTCACTTGAGCCAGCCTCCCCAGGTCGAAGTTTCCCCTACACGACGAGGAATCCCAGCAACACTGCACACACCCTCCCCTCCTCCCAGGTGACTCTCCATCTGCTGTACCTCAGAGATGTTACAGTATACATGATGCACCCAAACACCCAAACAAAACATGAGACAACCATGTCCTTCTAACCCACCAAATGTACGTATGGGAAGAAAGCCCTCGTTTGAATGTCAAATATATACGTGAAAATTCCGATTTCCTTTTAGAAAGATATTAACCAGGTTACTGTCTACGTTCTGATAAAATGAGTTTAATGTATCCGATTACTGTTACTTGATAAGTGTTAAATACTTTCTCAAGTGCACAAGAGAAAGAATGTAGCTTCTAGGGATGCGCAGGCTGGTGTGCAGAACCCAGAGGGGTTGGGGACACCAAGCACTGTCACATCCCTTCCCTCTGGGCGGCACCTCCCACACTTCACGGCTCCAGGCTCACCTGCAGCACAGGTGGAAGACCCTCTCCGGCCTCCCTTCAGACTCCGATTTTACGTGGACAATTTCACACACAGCATTTGCTTCTGCATCTAGAGAAATTAAAACAAGGACGAATGAGAGTATGTTTCAAAGAGATTTATTTGCATTTTTACAAAAGCATTTCCCATGCTTTGGTGTAGGATTAAAGAGAGCAGAGCCACATATGACCAAAGAAACTTCATTCCTATCCCGTGATCTCAAGAGACAAAATGATTGAGAACTTAATGGGCGTGAAGAAAAAGAATGCTTGGAAAATTACCAGTTGCTAAAATCTCCTTCTGGATGGTCTAAAAGGACAATCAGTCAATCATATTGATGGAAAAACTGACCCTTTTAGCTGCACAGCCCGTTTGGCTGAACTATTTTAATTAAGTGATTAGTTGTTTTGGCAACAGTTGGACTAGACAGAGCCCAAGATTCCAGTGCTGATTTCATCAGGCCAGTGATATAAAGAGGCAGGCCCCTGCCATCTGCAGCACAGCCTTCCCCCTGAGCGACTGGGACTAGTGCCCTGGACAAGCACGTCCTGGGAACGAATGGGGTTCCTCTTTCTCAGCCTGCCCACAGCACCCAACCTGAAGGAAGCCAGAATGGTACACTGAGAAAGTGAGAAACAGTTATATTTAGAAACGACTTCTAAGTCTTTCAGTGCCTGAATATCATATTATTTTGCCGGGTTATTCATCATTAGTGTTTATGAAAGAAACAATTCACTGCAGACCTCAAGACTGCACGTCGTGAAGTCTCATCCTTACCTAATGGTTCAAAACCCTAGTTACAAACTCTCATCGTGCCCACATTATTTAACCAAGCAGGACCCCTATGCAGACAGTTTCACAGGTTTTCCCAAACGAAGATGAAATCTAGAAATTTCCATCTTCTGATTCTCATATCCACTGGAATTTATTTCATAACAAGAGATGTGTTGGCTAGTCTCTGTAAGTCCATTAAAATAAACTTCCATCTTGATTTTAAACTTGATTTGAATGAAAAACCGAGGGCGGGAACGGAATATCATCTTCATAAAGCTGGCTTTGTTTTCCAAACTTAAATTCTTCATGTATTTAGTCCTCAATGAAGGCAAAATTCCTGGCTAAGGAGCCTTTGCGGTTTGTTATAAGCATACGCTTTCCTATTTATAAACCAGGCGCAGGGAAACATATGAACTAGATAATTCATCATCTAAGATTCCAAAGTAAGACAATGCTAGTGTTTAAGTGCCCAAACCTCAAAATATTATTGTAGCTGTTTGTAGACTTATGATTTATAAGGGCCTGAAAATTCATGTGTAAATCAATTTTACAAATCAAATCAAAGCTAAAAAGGCACGAGGGTCCTCTGGGCCAGTAGGTTAGACAGAAACCTTCTTAAGGCAAATAATCGTCCCCAATACATTTGCCAGACGTGGTTTCTGCATTTGAGTTTTCCTCCTGCAATGCATAACAACTGAGAAGGACGTGGCATCTACTTTAACTTGGGTGGGTAACTGGAGGTTTCCCAAATACTGCAGAAGGTTATTCCTCATGACACTGGACTAGGGGAGAGGTAGTTCTATAAAGATTAGAGCCAATTTTATGGCTCATGGAGGTGACAAATGAAAACGGGGAGAAAATGAGTGACGCCAACCGGACATGAAGAACTTATCGCTCATGCTAGATGCCAGAAACACAAAAGAGAAATACAGATCCACTGTGCACCTGCAGAGGTCCACTTCCATGGCCCCTCTTACAACCAGAAAGCTGTACCTGCTGTCCAAGTGGGACGGGAATAGGGGTGTCCCGAGAGTTTCCACTTGACCCCAAAGGTGCTCCCTCTCAGGTGTGCCCGGGAGAACCACTGCTGATTGCTCCTCCCTAAAACAGCCTCAAATTAAGCCCTGGATGGGGCCTCCGAGTCATAGCAATATTGCTATTCTTAGTCAATACCGTGCTGACATTCACTTCTCTTCTCATGTGCTGAAGCATCAACTAATCATCTTAGCAAGTACTTTCATCACTACCTAACAACTTGCTCCACGGCTATGTGGGTCATAGAAAAAGAACTGACATTTCATGCTGATACAAAGATAAAGACTTGTAAGGCTTCAGGAAGAAAGAAGGTATTCCATTGCGTTTTTTGTGCTTCGGGTGGTCTTTTTGGGTCTCCCAGTTAAAAGGCAAGTGAGGCATTTACATACGCTTTGTCTGCTGATGGTCACAAAGATTCTTCCCAGAAGTACAAGACTCATTGCTACTTAGATGTGAGTCCCTGCAGTATTATTAATATATATAACAGAATGAATAGAATTCCTTGGAACAATATTAAAGGCACTACCTCCATTCACTTAGTTCATTCGTTTAATAAACAGCTGGGTAACTAAGAGGCAATGGAGAGACTGAGGGAAAGGAGACTTAAGCATAGAAGGAAAAAGATGGTAGGGTGGTTAGAACCAAGAGTGTGGATTCAGAAAAACAATTCATACATACACAGAAATAGGTACCCAACCTGTTTCAGAGTTTACCTGCACTTGCCAAAGCTCGAACCTGCAAAGCTTCGGTAGGAATCATGTGTCGAAATCGGAAGGGGTCCCAGTCCTCGTAAATTGAAAGCCTGTGAGATCCTACCTGCAGGAAGAGAAGGAACTAGGTGCATGAGAAGTCTGTGCTCAGCCCGGACCAGACCCGCACACACTTTCTAAACCAGTGATGTTGCAGACATAGAGAACAGACTTGTGGTTGCCAAGGGGGAGGGGTATGGGGGAGGGAAGGACTGCGAACTTGGGGTGAGCAGATGTAAACTATTACATAGAGAATGGAGAAACGACAAGGTCCTACTGCAGAGCACAGGGAACTCTATTCAATATCCTGTGATACACCATAATGGAATAGAATATAACAAAAGGAATGTCTACACGTGTGTAACTGAGTCACTTTGCTGTACAGCAGAGACTGGCACAACACTATAAATCAGCTATACTTCAATAAAATAATAAAAATTTTAAAATATGTCATTAAAACAAATAAATAAATTGTTTTAATTTTCAAAAGAAAACCCAACAAGAACAACAACAAAGCAGTGATGCTGGAACCCCGGGTCACTCCCCCGTGTGCACTTTTGTTCACCCAGCAGCAAGCCAGAGGCCATGGGACCAATCTGCTGAGGGTGCGCGAATAAGCTTGCTAACCAAAGTCAGGCCAAAGAGAGACAAAGGAAGAAAGAGAAAAGGATCCCAAACAAGCACAGAGGGGCAGGAAGAACAGGCAGTGGATAAAAATAGTATTAGGAAGGTAGGTTCTGGCCATGGTAGGCCCAATAGCTGTTTACTTTCATGCTCTAAACGTGAGTCTGCCTGCAGGAAGGCAGGATGGGCAATTTCCTTAAGTCCTCAGCAACACTTAAAAAAAATCATAAAACACTCAAAAAAAATCATAAAACACTCACGCCTGACAAAGGTGCAGAATTACAAGTACGCAGATACAGCTGAGGAACAGATAGCAAGGGAGATACTTTGAAACTATGGGGTGAAATAAGAAGTCTTACAAGTTTCCTCTTCTGTTTGGAACCATCTTTGTACACAAGGACCACAGCAGTTTTGAAGACTGGAAAAACATAAAATGAAGGCAGTTATGGCACATAAGGGGTTGGGTTTTCCCCTTCACTTTCAATAACTTGTGGTAACAAACACTACCGTTATGAAGAGGACAGACAGTCCCCATGAATCGGCTCCCATTCCACCCTCCACTCACTCAGCACATCTGAGAGATGCAAAAACCTGTTAAGACAAAATTTTCCAGGTCCCAGATAAACAGAAAAAGCCTGAAGAGATGGAAATAAACCCTCCTGCCCCACTGGAAACTTTTGGGTAAAATATATTTTCACTGTGGTATCAATTCAGGCTTAAAACTTCAGCTTATACACATTTAACAAAAATGTACTAGTTCAGCAGCTGCAGGAACAATACGAACATCAATAATAATAATGCTTACGGTAACTTATATTTATGCAAATTAAGCTAATATTACACACACGCAGAGTGCTCCTAATTCAGGAAATGTAATTCATCTTTTTTGACCTCAATAAATAAAAATTAGTTTATGAAGTAGAATGCAATTTTACTTTTTCCAAACAGGATGAATCACGATAAACTACTTAGAAGCAGGGAGTATGTAGTTTTATTCTTATATTCTTTGGGGGTGGGGGAAGATACAATGGAGTTATGCATAATCTTCCACAGAATTCCTTAAACAATGCCAAGAACGTTCAGCACTCAGTGATTCTGACTCCCCCTGGAGAGGAAAGAAGAACTGGTGTCCAGAACGACCAGGAAGGGTGACCCCAGCCCATCCTTGGCTCCCTGTATCAGGGTCTCCATCTCCCTTCACATTCTGACCCCAAGGCATAGCAGGGACCACGTTAGTCACATGGCAGCTGGAGGGGGCACACCTGGTGTACCAGACACACAATTACAGGGAATTCTCAGGGACAGGCTCCCCAGGCTCCCAGACTCTCTGCAGACTAACCCAACGTGTCTGGTACATGTTTTCTCATTTTTTATCCTACTGACCCATCAGGCTCCCTTTGTGTAAGACTGCAGGAAAAAAAGCTTTCGGGTACAAAGAAGCGGACCCCAGGCACTGGGTCTGAGCTGTCACAGCACCTGACTTCGTAAAAGTCCCAGAGGACAGACTGCGAGGTTCCCACTGACCCCAGGAGGCCACACCAGCTCTGCATGGAGGCTGCACAGTGGCACCCGAGGTGGCCCTCTGTCCTTACCATGAAGCCTTCAGAAATCAGTGCTCAGGACAGCAGGTCCCTTTAAAACGGAGGGAGCTCCACTGCAGGAGAGGGTGAGGTTGCCAGTGAACTTAGTCTCAGAAGACCCACCATCTCACTGGGACCAGAGCTCAATGAGGTTGTTGCTGTGACTCTAAGAAGGCTACTGGTCTGCCTCGGTTTACCTGGACCATCTAGGATCACAGCGGTAGGGCCAGAGTGGACCTCAGTCTGGGCTATGAGCATTTCCGCCTTGATCCCTCCCTGATCCGCAGCCGACTGTCACTCAGTTGACTCCAAGTGCTGCCCATCCCTTCAGACATGGCCTTGATGTCCAAAACGCCTGGCTGCCCTGACCAGCCTAAATCCCTCTCTCGATATCCCCAAAGGTGAACATCTAACACCCTTTAAGGCCGAAACCTAAACAAACTATTTCTTTCCTTCTTTTAAAGGTGGTGATGGTCAGCCCTGAGTACAGACTAGCCGTCCTGGGAGTAAAACATCAAGGTGCTGGGTGGGCAGCCGGTCAACTTTGTTTTCGGAAGAAAGCAGCACTATGTCCTGAGATCAGAGCAACGGAAACAAGACAACCACATTTTAACCCCAAAGCTGCCTGTTCAGTGGTAATTAAGTTACTTCCCTCACAGCAACTCTTCCTTGTTTCAAAACACATTTCTAGGGCTTCCCTGGTGGCGCAGTGGTTCAGAGTCCTCCTGCCGATGCAGGGGACGCGGGTTCGTGCCCCGGTCCGGGAGGATCCCACGTGCCGCGGAGCGGCTGGGCCCGTGAGCCATGGCCGCTGAGCCTGCGCGTCCGGAGCCTGTGCCCCGCAACGGGAGAGGCCACAACAGTGAGAGGCCCGCGTACCGCAAACAACACAAAACAAAACAAAAAAAACACATTTCTAAGGCTCTGTTAGTTCTGCTTGCTAGTTAAAAATCACACCAAAACTGCCAAACATGTCACCTTTTAAGGACTGGGAATCCGTAAATAAGCTCATTACGATGACGACAGCCTGCCTTGAGCCAAACACATACATTGCCCCTCAAACCTCAAGACTGGCATTCTCCTGAACCTTTCCTATCACAGGCTGGCAAACTAGGGCCTGCCTGTTTCCGCACAACCCGTCAATACTAGTGCCCCTTTGTTTGCATACTGTCTACAGCTGCGTCTGGCTACTTATGGCCTCTTGTTCTGTGAAGCCTAAAATATTTACTATGTGGCCTTTTACAGAATAAGTCTGCCAACCTCCTACTTTGTCCCAGTCAAAGGATTTTCTTTTTCTAAATCTGTTTATTTCTAACTATAGGAAATATGTAAAATTCAGGAGACAGGCATGAAAAATCCCAGTGCTGAACTCTGGAATGGTTCACCAATAGCCCAGCATCAGAAAGAGGGAGAGAGACGGTTTGGATCATTTCCTTCAGAATCCTACACCCCATAAGTGACCTCCTCAGAAGCATCAGAAAGCTCCCAGACCTCTCCAAGAAGAAATTGCCACATAAGAAATGCAACTGTTAATGATGGAAAAACAAAACAAAGCAAAACAAACAGTATCCCTCCCCCTGCCCAAAATACCCACTACTATCAAAACCCACCAGCATGTCAAAATACCCCACTACTCCTCTGTATATCATATTTAGTCACATGTTTTTCCTTCACATTTATAGGCTCCTTTATTATTTTTAATGAAATGGCATCCACAGCTACAGTGGCTCTTTGGAATCTTTAGGAATATCACTAAGGTTTTCAATGAAAGCTGAGTCATCTACTTAGGAAGTCCAATAAATCTTTGTATTAAATACTCTGATTTTAATATCACTAGGATGTTCCATTTGGGAATGCACTGTTCACATCGTAAAAGAAAAAAAAAAGAGTTCAGTTAAAGAAGCAGGAAGCAGAAACCTTATCTTTCTGCCCCCAGAAAGATAAGGTAAGGAAGGAGAATGGAAATACTAGACTTCCTTTATACTATGTTCCTGCCCATGAATCTTCTAGTGGGAGGCTAGGAAAAGACACAACCTAAAACAAAAGCATGAACACTGATCACTGATCATGACTGATCATTTTATACCCAGGAATAACACTGCATGCTGTACAAGCATTTACACACAGCAGTGAGCCATGTTTCCTGAATATGTACAGTGCGCAGTGGACTAACCCATAGCTTTTCTCACTCAAAAAGCATTTTACAACATAACCACATGAGATTTCTAATTGCAGCAACTGTATCCATCTGAACTGGCTTATTGGAAAATTAATCATTCGCAAACATCACTACTTTCGCTGCTGTTAGCCACAATGCGATTGAGAAGCACCTCGTAACGGATCAAGGCACCCAGTGATGCCACAACATGTGAGGTGAGAATCATGCCCTGAATCCTGGCATCACACAGAGCAATACAGAGTTGGGAAGAGAATAAAAGGACTGGGGAGCTCAGAAACAGAGAGAGTTTTGTCTTGATTTTTCACTTGATTTTTCCTTGGTTTATTATTAACTCATTATTTTGAAAAGATATTCAGAGCAGCAGCTTAAAAAAACTCTTTTCCTGCCCATAGGTCTATACCTGGGGGAGACCTGAACAGCCATTCCCTCCCTCTTGGTAGCTGGGTGGCCACATTCGTCATACTTAGCTGGAAGGTTTAATTTAGTATCTGTGACATGTTGGTGGCCACAGCAGGAAGGCAATGCAGAAAACTGTAATTAACTATATTTTAATAAATTGTGTCTTGGAAAAGAAAGGTTAACTTAACTGCGAAAAAGAAGCCAGCCTCCCTCTTCCCCTCCAAACCTTCTCGTGACACATACCAAAAGCTGCCAGTTCGGGCTCCTTTTTCCACTTTCCCAGCGAGGCCGGCGGGTTTGGCCAGATCACAGTGGTGTGCAAAAGCAGGTCTCCCATGCTCAGATCTGCAACCTGAAATCCAGGGCAAAAATTACTGGGCGATGTTAAAAACACTCAGATATCCATGACATTTTAAAATTCAACAGGCTGGTGTCAATTCAACTTCAAGAAAATAATGTCTCCAAATAATGTCTCTCATTTGGTCAACTTTTTTTCCCTTATCCTGTTTGTCTATCAGAATTTCAAGAATAAGGTGGCCAAAAGGTACAAATCGGGCCTCTGAAATTCACACGCAGTAAACCTGTCGAAATTGATGAACAAAATTGGAGCGGGTTTGTGTTCAAATGGAGAGTTAGCTAAGGAGCACAAATGGCTGTCGACAACAAAGATCCAGCCCAGGAAACTGCAGACATTGCCACCTGTGAGTTTAACTCCCTTTGGAGCCAGGGTCTTCTGGGAAGCAGTGGAATCAATTATTTCTTCTTCTTCCGACTCATTTTAAGGAAGATTTCATTTCACTTTAGAAGAGGGAAAAGAAGCCAGCTGAGGAGTTGGGAGATTGTTCTTTAAGCTTGTGCAGCTCTGGAAACCATGAGGTCTAGTGTTGTGTCCCCGAAGGTCAAATCTAAACCATCTCAGATGGACAAGTTCCTCTTCTCCTTGTAGAGACATGATGATCCTGAGATTCCACTGGTGTCTACACCTCACAAGAGTCATGTGTGCCTTTTTCACTGGAGTCCTTGGCCCACTTCCAAGTCTATCAGAATCCCATCCTCCCACCCACTCAGCATCCTAATCACAGGCGAAAGGATCATCTGGTCTCTCAATGTGCTCCCTGTGCAAACATGTCAGAGCACGAGGCTTTGCAGAAATCAGAGTCCACGGTCCATCCCACTGGGAAACACCATAAATTGTTAGGAGGGTCTCCCTCTAGCACGCCTCCCTGAAGCACCCGCCCACCAGCCTCTCACTTCTGCTCTGCGTCCACAGATACCAAGCCCGAGTCCTTCTTCCTCAAAGCAGCAATTTGAATATTTGAAAACTTGATGTTGAGCTTCAAGGACAAATGGCTCTGGGTTTTTTTTTTTTTTGCCGCTTTTGATCTGACTGGGTTTCTAGATACAACAGCTGCCGCGCAGCCCTCCACGGGGCACGGTGCCATTTGACACTGCCCTTCTCAAGCCACCAGGTCAGGCTACAGTGCTGCAGATGGGGCTCCAACAGTACAGAATACAGTGGTATTGCTGCCACTATAATGGTTGGATCATTATAATAATTAATAATTACTCTAATTATTATTGAGCAATATTATTAGTAGTACCGTCAGTGGTTAAAAACATTAAGCAACTGTATTACTTTGTACATATTAAGTAACTAGTCAACCAAACACCCAGGTGAGTATCCACTAAGGGAACTATATAGTCTCCACTATCCACGCCCCACACACCACAGCGGAGTGGTATATACATAAGTCAAATTCCTTGGAACCATTCTGGTCCACAGCCTTAGAGGGAATGTTTTTAAAAGTGATTAAATGCCATATGATCCAACAATCCCACTCCTGGGCATATATCCAGATAAAACTATAATTCAAAAAGATACATGCAACCCTATGTTCATTGCAGTGCTATTTATTGATACAATAGCCAGGACATAGGAACAACCTAAGTGTCCATCAACAGATGGATGGATAAAGAAGATGTGGTACATATATACGATGGACTACTACTCAGCCATAAAAAAGAACAAAACAATGTCATTTGCAGTAGCATGGATGGAACTAGAGATTATCATACTAACTAAAATAAGTCAGAAAGAGAAAGACAAATACCATATGATACCACCTATATGTGGAATCTAAACTATGACACAAATTAACTTATCTATGAAACAGAAACAGACTCACAGACATAGAGAACAGACTTGTAGTTGCCAAGGGGAGTGGGGAAATGGAGTGGGAGTTTGGGGTTAGCAGATGCAAACTAGGATATATAGGATGGATAAACAGCAAGGTCCTACTGTATAGCACAGGGAACTATATCCAATATCTTGTGATAAACCATAATGGAAAAGAATATTAAAAAAGAGTGTACATATATAACTGATTTCCTTTGCTGTATAGCAGAAATTAACACAAAATTGTAAATCGACTATACTTCCATTTTTAAAAAGTGATTAAAGATCACTGGGGTAGATCATTGCCCAAACTCTACTTCCTCCCTCTATGTATCTCCACCTTCCACCATGTGATTTTCTAGTACTTCCCACTAGACTACGCTAAGCCCCAAAGTCTCTGGGCTTGGCCATATGAGTTGGGCCGTGGACTTGGTATCAGAAGTTTCTACCAGCCCTCATAAGCTTCTGCCTTCCAGCCATGGAAAGGACATGCTCAAGACAATCACTGCTGCTTCAGCCTGGATCCCAGAATGAAGAGACATGGAACATGCTGAGACCTAAGCTCTGAAGCTCACCAAGACGAGCCAAAGCCCACCTGACCCACACCCTGTGAGTGAAATACAAGTATTTGCTGTAGTGAACACTAAGATTTTTAGTTCTTTGTTACCTGGTAAAAACAGGCTGATACAGTCCCAGTGCACATGGTTCCTCTCTCTTGACAAGTTTCCACACTGTAAATGTATTAAGGGGGTCAGGGCTGCTCCCTCTGGCCAACAGCCTCTCCCCTGGCCTTCCACTGGTCCCCTTCCCAACATCCTATCAAAACTCTGAGACTGGGCTTCCCTGGTGGCACAGTGGTTGAGAGTCCGCCTGCCGATGCAGGGGACGCGGGTTCGTGCCCCGGTCCGGGAAGATCCCACGTGCCGCGGAGCAGCTGGGCCTGTGAGCCGTGGCCAATGAGCCTGCGCGTCTGGAGCCTGTGCTCCCCAACGGGAGAGGCCACGACAGTGAGAGGCCCGCGTACCGCAAAAAAAAACAAAACAAAAAAACAACTCTGAGACTGAGTTCCGCTAAAAGGCCTCTACCCCGACAAGGACTGGGATGCCTTGCTGAGTCAGGTTTTCCGAGCCCTTCTTTTAAGGGGAAATGCCCTCCTTGGCCTTTTCTTCATCTGACCTAGGCAAGAGGGATGCTTGCTCTGTGTGGTCCAGCCCAACTCCCTAGAGTTTAACACGGGGTAGGGACTGAAGGTCCAGCTTCATCATAAAATGTTTCTTTGTCCTCTGTGGATATCTGTCTTCAGGGACCTCCTGGGGACAGTTGGTTGGTGATAGCATCAGGTACTCTGTGTCCCTGGAATGTTACCATTTCAGTATAGACCTACCATTCCCAGTAGATACTGATAAATATTCCCATTCCTGTTTACCAACTGTTCACAGTACCAGTCTAGGTTTTTTCCTGGATATTGCCATTAAAAGGTTACTCAAGGATCAGGAATCACCTTTGTGAAAATCAGGCCATAACTTGTAAATGTCTGCCTCTATAGGCTGTTTCCACGGCTGTTCCAATATACTGCTTGTTGTAAGTACTGTTGCAGAATTATAACTGATGTTGGCACAGAGCATCCTATTTCCCCAGGACCGTTCTCCCTGTGGTTTTATTTTTGTGGAATCAAGACCACTCTATCCTTTCCAGTTAGAAGACCATTCTCTTCTATGGAGAAAAAAAGAGATCAAGTAGATCTGAGTCATTTTCTTTAAGTAATCAATTTGTATTTGGCTACAATACCTATGGCCCCTTTTAGGGGCCTATTTCTTTCTTATTCTTCCTATAGTGCTAAGACATAATCTTTCAGCGCTCTCTCTGGTATCTTCTCCAAGCCTTCATTTTTCCGGTCTTCAGACATCCTAATACTGATATAGGACTTTCCTACCCTGTAATACTGGTATATGATCAAATGTCCCTCCTTCCATCTTTTGCACATTTTTTTCTTTTTCCTAACAAAATCTCTGCTCACAAGAGACTGCTGTGTATAGCACTGTATCTCTTTGTTCCTCGTTGGAAAGATTTCTTACTTGGTTGACAGAATTTTATTTTAGAGGACAGGCAGTCTCATCAAAGCCATATCCCCTTTTATAGTCTCTGACTTTTGAATCGTATTCATCTTTTTTTCTAAAGTCTTTGCAATCTGCTATCCATATCACCTTCTAGTCTTTAGCATAATGGTGCTTTGCTCTCATTAAAATTCAGAAATCAATTCAGAATATAATGAAAAATATAATGAAATACACTGAAATTATTCATTTCCATGACCCAATAAAATTCACTCCTGTCAAAATGAAATAAACTAAAATACAGGATGGAAGAAGCCTTATGATCTAAAACGTCTGCAGTATTATTCATAGCCATCAATAAATGAAGCCAAGCGAACTGCCTGACAATAGGAATTAAGTAAATCATTGTTCAATCACACAATAAAATATTCTACAATAATTTCAAGGATTCTTTTGAATCATTTAAAATAACATGAAAATTAAATAATTCTTTGTTCACTATAAAAAAATTCAAGGTACAAAATAACTTCCAAAATATTCAAGAATATATAAAGAACTATATTTAATATTCAAGTATATAATATACATACTTTTGTAAAAATTAAAATAAACACCGAAAGATCAAGAGGTTTTACGTTTTGAGATCATAGATAATTTTTCTCCTTGCCTTTCTCTGAGGTTTGCCCTTTTCTTTAATAAACATAGTATGTTTTTCTTACTATAATAGTTTTACAAGAAAATGGGAACTAAATCAAGAGTAGCAGTGTCCATCCTTTCTACACTCTGACAGATTAAATTATCTGCCTGGTAGACTGAGAACATTCTCATGCTCTGCCTGAAATATCCATGTTGAAAAAATAAATTGTATTTCAGTGGAAAACTATGCACACCCTCCTGGGCTATCAGAGTCCAGCCCTGTATCTATGAGCCTTTGAACTCCTTTGCCACTCTTTGTAAGGCGTAGGTAACAGATAAATGTATAAATTCTCTCTAGTCTGGTAGCGACTTCCTCGTGCTGTAGAGAAACCAATTTGTCTCCATTCACAAATCATCTTGACATTTCTTCACTTCATACATATACCTGTGCTATTTTGACTGTCTGGTTCCCTCACATCATCTGAGTAAAATAAATTCCTTCATATGTGTTCACTTGTACATCTCTATGAGATATCATGAATTTACCTTTTTCTGAAAAATCTTTTAATAGTCCGAAACCTTGTTTTGTTTCACTGAGGACATAAACGTGAACCTAGATAATAACCCTTTATACCTCTGAAGATAAGGCTGTTTTCACGTCTAGACTAAACAACCAAGCCTTACACCCATTCTCTCCCCCACCGCCCCACTGCCTTTCCCCCTCTTTCCAATCACAGCAAGAGAGTTTTTCTTCATAGTTCCCTCCCAGCTTGTCTCCTTTTTTGAGGCAGAAAGCAAAACGAGGACAATATTCCAATCAAATCGTGAGGTACAGAGGCACGGATGAATATCATTACATATCATATCTGTAATGATATACTGATTCATTTTAATATTATCAGCATTTTTATTCACATAAGCTCTTCTCAATAACTCAGGCACAACTTAGAGTTCATGCTACGTTTTTCTCAAGTATATCTGTTCCTGTGACTAATTCTTCTAAGTAGATTTTCAGGCAGACTTAAAAAAAAAAGATTCATGGTCATTTGAAACTTTCATTCACTCAACAAGTATTTATTGAGTACATACTACATGCCGGTTATTATTCTAATCTCTGGGGATATAGCCTCCGCCTTCATTGGTGTTTAGAGAAACAGCCCAAGTTACGGTCATGGAAATTCACTCTCACATTTAACACAAAACAAAACCAGAGGTCTCGAGGGTGAAGGGGTGGAATCAGGACATGTTTCCTATATTAAGAAATAATTCAGCTGAGAAAGAAAATTCACAGTGTAGCCTTGCGTAAAGGATAAAAGTTCCACCAACATGGGAATGTAAACTGGTGCAGCCACTATGGAAAACAGTATGGAGGTTTCTTAAAAAACTAAAAATAGAACTACCATATGATCCAGCAGTCCCACTCCTGGGCATATGTCTGGAGAAAATTCTAAGTCGAAAAGATACATGCACCCCAATGTTCACTGCAGCACTATTTACAATAGCCAAGGCATGGAATTAACCTAAATATCCATTGACAGATGAATGGATAAAGAAGATGTGGTATATATACACAATGGAATATTACTTAGCCATAAAAAAAGAATGAAATAATGCTATTTGCAGCAACATGGACGGACCTAGAGCTTATCACACTAAGTGAAGTAAGTCTGACAGAGAAAGACAAATATCGTATGGCATCACTTATATATGGGATCTAAAAAATGATACAAATGAACTGATTTACAGAACAGAAACAGACTCAGAGACATATAAAACAAACTTATGATTACCAGAGGGAAAGTAGGGGGGAGAGAGATGGGAAAATTAGGAGTTTGGGATTAGCAGATACAAACTACTAATATTTAAAATAGATAAATGACAAGGTCTTACTGTATAGCACAGGGAACTATATCCAATGTCCTGTAATTAACTACAATGGAAAAGAATCTCAAAAAGAAGCTGAATTACTTTGTTGTACACCAGAAACTAACACAACACTGTAAATTAATTATACTTTAACTTAAAAAAAGGTTTCACCCACAAAAACACTATCCTTGTAACTCTTTTACTTACAAATAGCACCTTAAAAAGAAACAAACCAGCCCAGCTCTATGGATAGGTGTGCTGGGAAGAAGTGGGGGTTCTTACCTCTTTTTTCTCACCGGTCTGTTCAGCAATCAGCTGGTCAAACACAGCCCCAAATTCTTCATGGATTTTCTGCATTTCATTGATATGACTTGCAACCTTATTCATAGTCTTGATGGCCACTAGAAGAAAACAGGTCATGAAATAAATGAAAAGGCTGTTTAAAGGCTCTCGTGGAGACCCGAGCAAGGAGCGGATCTCAGGGGCCCATGACTCACAATCCAAGTGGTAGTGTTCCTCACTCTCCGCGTCCGTCAGAGCAAAAAGCTCCTTCAGCAGAAGCGGGTACTTGAGGATCCTCTGGATGGGCTTGATGAGGTAAGACTCCAGAGTGGACGAGTGTTGCTGCTTCGGGTTCTGGGCATCCAGGAACGCCTTGAAAGCCGCGTCCATCTTGGCTGGAAGAGTTTAAATACAGGTTGTCTGGGCAGGATGTCGAAATGACTCCCTTTCTCACAATTTCACTCACTAATTCCAAGGTGCCTTTTCACAGGACTGAGAGTCCAGTGAGTTGTCAGAGGAGGGAAAGAGGGCTCAGAGGCACAACTGGAAGGGCCTGTCCATCAGATTTATTTGTTTATTTGAGGGGCGGCCCAGTGAGTTAAGGGATAGCAGAGTCTGTCAATCTCATACACATGGACTTTCAGGGGCTGCTGTTCATCGTCCTTGCATTAAGAATGTCTTCTTATTCTGATACTTTGACGTCTGAGGCCTTACAGACCCTGGGGAAACTGCCCATCTCAGAGCTAGCCACTTCCTAGATGGTAAAGGACTCAGTTGGAAGCATGCCTTTCACATGCAAGCCAACCAGTGCAGAGCCACCTGCCTCCTTCCCTCTTCTGTTAGCGTTTTCTAGGCCACTATCTCCCCTGCCCCTCCACCCCAGAGCCTGCTGAGATTATTCAAATTACCCAATCCTAAACCTGTTTACCCTGCCTCACCCACTCCTTCCTGCAGAAACCACAATAAAGGGTCTTGCCCATGTCTTCCCCCTCACGCATCCTGTCTCCTGGTGGGCTGTGGTGCTTCCCCCCATGGCCCTGCATGGCGTAGTGCTCCCCCTTCTCTTGGGAGCCGTGAGTAACAAACTATCTTTCTGATGGCAACTGTCTCCTGATCTGTTGGCCTCACCATATCTGAATAATATGAAAGCCTACGTTTGAAAACACTCCTTACGCCAGTTTTTCTAATCCTTCAAGCATTTCCTTGCTCGTAGAACCTCTTTTGAGAAAAGGCAGGAAAATAAAAAGCAGCAGCGGCACCTTGCAGCTCTGGTAAGTGGAGCAAGGCTGATCCCCTGCAGTGAACGCCTTTTAAGATCTGTTCTATGTTAATTCGGTGATACGAGCTATTAGGATTTATTTCAGAGGGAAACATACATCTGACCTAAGGTAACTCAGGCAGCACCTTCCTCACCAGCTGAGCATTTATCTGTGTCCCAGCGGGGCTGAAAAGCAGCCCTGGGGAGTTGTGGGTCCCCAGACAATTACAAAGGTACCTGCCAGTGGATAATTAGGAAGACACGACTTACGCCTTCCAGGTGCAAAGAAATGGCAGAGAGAGAGGCTGAAGTGAGGGCAAAGAATGGTTAGAAGAAAGGACAATATATCAAAGTGACTAACTGTAGGCATATATTTTTTAAGCTTCTGATAAAAATATATTTCCGTCTCCAGTAATTAGGAATGTGAGCTAAGAACAGAAGATGTTATAAAAGGACACCATGAAACTGTAACATGATTCTTCTCAGTATCTTTATTCAATTAAGAAAAACAGCAATCATGTGGGGAAGGCCTTGGAAAGACTACAATCTTTTCATCTGTTTAAGCCCCATTAAGAGCAATCAGACTCCACGGGTCCAGCCACCAAATCCTTGAAGGGAAAGAAGACTGGGAATGAGGTGACTGAGAAGAAGCCCATGGCCTCGGAAGCGAGCCCAGGCCCAGAGCTGATGCATGAGGAGGCTGCAGCTTCCGTGGACATCCCAAGTCTTGGTCCATGCCCATAAGGGGCCTAGGAATTCCCCCTGAAGTCCTCATGCCCATAAACACGTCCATGTGCGTTTAACCCATCAAGTGTATTTCACACATCAGGGCAAAAGAGGGCATGGTTCTCAGCTCTTTGAGCGGTAAAGGGCATCCCTCCCATGCAACCTAGATGGGAGTCTGTTAAGAATCATAGGCTATTTGTCCTCAAAGAGTTCTCTTCATCTTCTCGGCACATCTGGCCATTAGAAAATTGTGGGTCACACCTAATGTCTTAAGGGATGGTTTTGAAGGATTTTCTAATATTTTTCAGGTGCAACAAATAATGGTTTTGAATTTTAAAAATCTATAGGGGCAGAATTTAATCTAATCAAAGGATTAAAAATAACACAATTGCTTTAAGAACTCTCATGAGTATATAATTTTACCATAGAGCAAAGTGCTCTAACACTGTTATGTTAAAAACTCTCATAACATAGCATTCAATTAAAGTTTAAAAAGATGCACACACACAGAACTATATGACCAATTCAGCATGTGCAAAACCACAGACTAGGCCATACAGCGGGACAATTTCCTTGTCCTACAGCAGGACAAGGAAATTCCCAGGTTCCCTGTAAATTTTTGTGCTGAAGTAGAACTCTTTTGCCTAGACTACGACTATCATTAAGTATGGCATTATCTGGGGCAGGATCTTTTGTTGTCCAGAGACCTGTGTTGTATTAATGTTTATTATAATACGTTTTGAATTAAATCAAGCTAGTTCTCTTTGGCAACAAACATAAATATAAGTAAATTACTTACAAATTCAGCAGCTGTTTACATGGCAGCCACAGTAAAGTGTTAAAGAAGAGCAGGCTGATTGCCAGAGATTCTTTGAAATCGAACTTTCTATTGGTTCTACTGTTTACCAAGGACATGCTTCTCTAATCCTTGAACCTATCAACAGTCACATGCAGAACTATGGAAGCGAAACAACTCTCTGGAGACTCTCCGAACACCCCATCATCTTCCTAGAACACTTAGGAACAGCAGCTTGTCAATCTAAAAATTCTGTTCTTTTCCATGCAAAATATAATTACAGCTGGAATGATTTTTGTAAATAATTGAAACAATTTTAGTAGTGATGGTGGTGACTATTAGCACACACCTGAGAACAAAAATAGGTGAGGGAAAAATGAAATGCCAGAAAAAGGTATATGAAGTGTGGTAGGTTATAACAAAATTAATGAAAAATAGAAATAAAGCAGGGGAATTCTAAACTCCCTACGTTTCTGCATAATTGCAAAATGACTCATCAATTCTGGCCCCAAATAACTGAGTCAAAACGTTGATGGTAAGAAAATTGACAAAACTGTTAATTCAAGATATAATGCATTTCATTTCTCAGTACAGTCGGGCCCCCGTATCTACAGGTTCTATCCACAGGTTCTGCATTGTGAATTCAACTCACCATGGATAGGATATATCTGGGAAAAAAAAATTCCAGAAAGTTCCAAAAAGCAAAACTTGAATACACTGCACACGGACAGCTATTTACATGGCACTTATATTTTATTAGGTATTATAAATAATCTAGAGATGATTTAAAGTATATGGGAGGATGTGCACAGGTTATACGCACACACTGTGCGTTTTATATAACAGACTTGAGCATCCTCGAATTTTGGTATCCATGCGGGGGTGGGGGGGCAGGTCCTGGAACCAATCCCCCACAGATACCGAGGAACAACCATACCCTTAATTTGTGGCATGTTGGAACATCCATCCGGCACAACAATGACTCCGATTTCTGTCCAAAAGCCCCCAACCACAGTTGGCCACACAGATGTGAACTGACAATGAACAGGCCCACCTGCTACCCAGTCCTCCCAGGCCTTACCTTTCACCAGAACCTTGGGGACCTTCGTGTGGCTAGCACAGAAGGCACTGTAGAGCTTGAAGCGGTCGGCATAATACAGAAAGGATCCCCCCAGAGAGAAGAGCACCTTCTGGATTTAACAAGAAACAATGCAGTTAGGTTAGGGTCCTCCTCATGTGGAAATATCAGCAGGATATAGCAGGGAGCTCGCAGCTGCCTGACTCTCCCCACAAATCAGCACCACTGACACCTGTCACAGCCTGTCTCAGCTCAGTGATGGCCTATGGGAAAGTGTGTGGGTTTACATGTTGGTGTAATAGATGCTGGATTTGGCTTTCTCGGTAATTACAGTCAAGATGTCACTGGTTTTCCAGGCTTGTGTCTTTCAGTGACCTATCTGGGATGTTTGAATGTTACCGAGAAAGTAGATACGGCATTTTGGAAAAGACAGAAATCTGAATTCTCTCATTAGTTCCTGTTGGGAGGTAGAAGTGACAAACCAAATAAAGGCAGGAAACGCATATATCTCCCGAAATAGAAAACACTTCACTAACTCCACCCTCTCCAATGCCATGCTCTCTTCTAGCAGGAATAGATAAGAACATAAGAAATAGACTCAACTAAGGAATTAGTACTGTCTCCCAGGCCATACCCTCTGCCCCAACAGGATCAAAACTAGGTGGAGACTTTCCCTATTAGGAATTTAATATGCCTGAGGTGGGATACCTTTTATCTTACACATTTTATAGAAATATATGTAACAGGCCTCAGAAAAGTATCTATGAGGTTTCACAATGATCTATTCTACTTCAGAAAGAGCTACTGCTTATTTAAATTTAAAATTTAAAACGTATGTTCAAAGCAAAAAAAGAAGCTATACATATAAACATATCCCCATATCTCCTCCCTCTTACGTCTCCCTCCCATCCTCCCTATCCCACCCCTCTAGGTGGTCACAAAGTACCGAGCTGATCTCCCTGTGCTATGTGGCTGCTTCCCACTAGCTATCTGTTTTACATTTGGTAGTGTATATATGTCCACGCCACTCTCTCACTTCGTCCCGGCTTACCCTTCCCCCGCCCCGTGTCCTCAAGTCCATTCTCTACATCTGCGTCTTTATTCCTGTCCTGCCCCTAGGTTCTTCAGAACCACTTTTTTTTTTTTTAGACTCCATGTATGTGTGTTTTGGATTTGAGTGATAAATTGGGTTCCACAAAGTGCACTTTATTGAATGAACAATGTAGAGAAATCTGATAGAATATTAAAAACAAAAAAGGTTTATTATGAACCACACATAACTGGTAATTAGAGGCCTAAATTATTTCCCTACATGTTGTACTTTTCCTCCTTTACTTCTCAAGCCCCATCCCTCCCCAAACCTCCCCGCCTTGACCGAGAGGGTTTTGGGAGGGGCAGTCTGACTCTGTAGGTATAGTCATCCTTTGAGCTATATTCAACAATCAAATGAGAAAAACTATAGAAGAAAAAGCTCGAATTGTAACGTCTTACTTTAGCCATATCAAGCCATTCATTTCTTTAACTTTATATTTACTAGGCACATACCATACAGCAGACACAGACAGAACATTAAGGTATTCATTTGTTCTTCCAGCCTTAAAAAATGATCTCAGAGCACAAAGTGTGCACAAACATGAGGGGTTTCTACACAAAGGCTGCATTTCCCCTGTGTTTCTCTTCTGCAGGACTTCCCAGAGCCTCTCACTGGCTGACGGACACTGCAAACTTCCAAGGGGAAATTTTATCAAAACTTATTTGACCTCAGGACCAATTTTTTTTCTAATCCTGTCTTAGGCAACACAATTTGAATATTTTAACAAGTGTTTATATTTTTTGACAAATACATAATTAGGATTTAAATGAAGTAGCAATGGCGGAAACCAACAGCAACAGGTTTAAGAGTGAACGCTGACTGTCCAGAAGCCAACTCAGAAGTGCCAGAGAGCAGCCCCGGGGCCAAGACTATTGAACATGCACCAGTTGTCATGTCTGACAGATGGAATGGAGAGGGTCAGATGAGGCACTAAATTAGTGAAATGAAGGTCGGGGAAGAAAGTTCCACTTAAATGGAATTTACAGCACTGACTGCTTAGAG
The DNA here is from genome assembly GCF_963455315.2 of Globicephala melas. Taxonomy (NCBI): domain Eukaryota; kingdom Metazoa; phylum Chordata; class Mammalia; order Artiodactyla; family Delphinidae; genus Globicephala; species Globicephala melas. The sequence continues at coordinate 13,595,405 of NC_083317.1, read as the reverse complement.
TAAACTTGCTAAAAGGATCACGCACCAACCCCTCCCTAGAAGAACTCTGCTCACAACACAGTTATGTTCATATCACCGTTCTGATAACTAAACTCTCCTGAAGTGATCAACTGACTCTAAACGCAAAGAACTGGACTCACAGCAAAAGCCTGCTACATGAATATAATGAATGTTAGATATTTTAGATTAAAACCAAATGTTTTCCGGTCTGTCCGCATTTTTATTATGTTCCACATTAAGCAACTTTTTGATTAACTGACAAACTACTGGCCCTTATCATGGTGTTCTAATATCCTATTAATTAATTTATCAATGAACCACACTGTACTTCAAATGGACAGTATGACCAACTACCCTGAAGAGAAGAAAAACGAACTAACACAAGCAATTTCTGAACACACAAAAAATGAACTATATGCAGTAGTTAGGGTTAAAGGGATATTATGCCTGCAACTTACACTTAAATGGTTCAGAGAAAACAATGATATTCTATATACAGAGAAACACACACACACACACACACACACACACACACACACATAAAGGAAATAGGTAGGGAGAGAAAGGATAAAGCAAATGTGTTAACATTTGGAAGAAGGCTGGGAGAAGGCTATCTGGGAATTCTTTATACTATCCTTGCAACCTTTCTGTAAGTCTAAAATTACATCCAAATAAAAATAGAGAACTATACATGAATATATGTCCATATGCTTATGTGTATGAATATGTGTGTGCATTCTAAATGACTCCTGTTGCAGAGGGACTGTAAAGAGATGACACACAAAAATATATCGAAGGGGTAGTCTTCATCTCATCCTACAAACCTGTATACATACTAACATTACACAGCCAGGTTTCTGCAAGTGTTAGAAGAGAGTCAAAGTGTATGAGGGTTCCCACCTATATGGACAACTGAACCCAAGCTCAACACAAGCACAAAAGCAATTCAGTGGAAAAGGACTGAAGGATAGTCATTTCAAAAAATAGTGCTAGAAACATTAAATATTCATATGCAAAAAAATTGACTTTGATTCACACCAGATCAGAGACCTAAATATAAATCCCCAAATTATGAAACTTTTAGGAGAAAATCTTTATGACCCTGGTTTAGGCAAAGAGTTCATAGATAAGACAGCAAAAGTATGACCCAAAAGAGAAAAAATTTGAAAACTTGGATTTCATTAAAAAATAAAAACTTCTCAGGGGAGGGATAAATTAGGAGGTTGGGATTAACATATGCATACTACCGTATATAAAATATATAACCAACAAGGACCTATTGTATAGCACAGGGAACTATACTCAATATTTTGTAATAACCCTATAAGGGAAAAGACTCTGAAAAAGAACAGACGTATACGTATGTATGTGTGTAACTGAATCACTCTGCTATACACCTGAAACTAACATAACATTGTAAATCAACTCTACTCAATTAAAAAAAAAGAAATCAACTTAAAAAAAAAAACTTCTCTTTGGGAGATACTGTATGACAAGGAGAAAATATTTACAAATCATATATCGGTAAAGGGCTCATACACAAAATTTCCAAAGAACTCTCAAAACTCAACAATAAGAAAACAATCCAATATAATAAATGGGCAAATGATTTGAAAAGACACTTCACCAAAGAGGATATATTGAAAGCAAATTAGCACATAGAAAGATACTCATAGTCATGTCATTAGAGAAACTAAAATTAAAGCCACAATGAAGTGCCACCATCTACCTGCTAAAATGGCTAAAATTCAAGAGTGACCCGACCTTGTTGTAAGAATGAGGACGAACAGCTGGTGGGACTGTACACTGGAACCGGTTTGGAAAATAGTTCCACTGTTTCTTAAAACGTTAAACATACACTTACCATATGACCTAACCATTCCATTCCTAGGTATTTACCCAAGAGAAATGGAAGCATATATTCATACTAAAACTTGTACATAAATGTTCACAGCAGCTTTACGTGTAATCACCAAAAACTGGAAAAAACCCAAATGCCCAAGAAAGGGGAAAGGATCACAAAGTGCAGTGCATCCACACAATGGAACACTACTCAGCAATAAAAAATAATCATGGGTATATGTAACAACAGGGATGGAACTCAATATAATTACACAGTAAACGATACCACATAAAAAAGTGTACATGCTATATGTTTCCATTTATATAAAATTCCAGAATGCTAACTAATCTGTAGTCACAGAAAGCAGACATAGTTGCCCGTGGCTAAGAGGCAGCCGTAAAGAGGAAGGAGAGAGGAATCACGAAAGAGCAGGAACAACAATTAGGGGTGATATTATGTTCATTATCCTGATTGAAGTGATGGTTTCACAGGTGTACATGTATGTCAAAATTCATCAAACTGTACACTTTAAATATATGTAGTGTATTGTCTATCAATTGTACCTCAATTAATCTGTTTTTTAAAAGTACATGAGGGTGACATGTAAGCCAACACCATTGTGCACAAATCAGTGAACCCTTGTCAATCAGAAACACAGCACAGGAAATTTCTGCAATAAGGGAAAGCCAACCAAGGAGAAGGAGACAAGCTGTCAGCATCCTCACTGAGGTACTAGTCATAAATCCTCACTAAGGCTACAAGGACATGGCTTCCCTGGTGGTGTAGTGGTTAAGAATCCTCCTGTCAATGCAGGGGACACGGGCTCAAGCCCTGGTCTGGGAAGATCCCACATGCCATGGAGTAACTAAGCCCGTGCGCCGCAACTACTGAGCCTGCGCACTAGAGCCCGGGAGCCACTACTGAGCCAGTGCACCGCAACTACTGAAGCCTGCGCGCCTAGAGCCTGTGCTCCGCAACAAGAGAAGCCACCGCAATGAGAAGCCTGTGCACTGCAGTGAAGAGTAGCCCCCGCTCGCTGCAACTAGAGAAAAGCCCACGCACAGCAACAAAGACCCAACGCAGCCAAAAATAAAATAAATTAAAAAATAAATAAATTAAAAAAAAAAAGGCTACAAGGACATTGTGTGCTGGAAGATTGTCTTCCTCCTAGATAATTGATAAGCACTTCCATTAACCAGTTTCCCAGAACAAGATAAGTTAATTTGTTTATTGGAAAACCAAGAGTGCTAGTCTAATTTGTTAATAGCAAGTATTAAAGGCCCCTACATAAACAGAACAAAAGGAAGGCACATCTTCCAAAGCAGAAGTCAGCAGATACACCAGTTTAATGCAAGTCAGTGGCACTGGTTCTACCTCAGCCAGAAAAGCAAGATGCAGTGCGTTCCCCTCTCAGACTCCCTTTAGGAAATGACTCCACTGGCAGTTCAGTGAAGACTCAAGACCACGGCAACAATGCCTCCTGCGATGTGTTATTAGGAGATTCGACTTGACCTATAGGATAGCCCACCCTTGACATTAAGAGGAAGCTTTACACTATTTGAGGATGAGACTTACCTTAAATTGATCAACTTTCTCAAGCTTTTCCAGATCAGGTACCAATCTCACTCCATCTTCTAGAGTTTTAAGGAATTCTACTTGAAACTCTACCATTTCAGTTAAATTTCCAAAGAGCACATCAAGCTGGAAAATGCAAAAGAATTTCATCAACCCCGTATTTCATTAGTGTGCAGAACCTTTATTTGCTTCTGATTTCAAAGTTTTTCTACCCATATTTATAAATTACGGTAATGCTCCCACCACCAGAAGGTGGGGCAGCTCCCTCCTTCCTCTCCAAGTGCACACCAAGAGCTCCGCAGGCAATAATTTGATCTATTTATTACAATTAAATGAATTCAAAATGCTTTCAGTATTGTGTGTACTCCCCAGTCCTTCCTCTTCACCAAGTCAAGCTATAGTGTGACCCTCACGAAGTTCAGACAATTGCCACCATACCTCATCTTGGGTGAGAAAAGTTTCTTTTTGAAGAGGTTTTAGGTATCTCTCCATGAGACAGTTTAAGTCCTAAGGGTTGAAAGAATATGTGATTAGCACATCTAAAAGTCTATAAAGAATCTAAAGAAAAAAAAATTATGTCCCAAATGCTAACATTTCAGTCTTTACGTCACTGAGGTCCATTGAGGCAGAAGTGAGCCAAACTTTTCTCAAGATATTTCAGACTTTGCAGGCCATATGGTCTCTGTTGCAACTATTTAACTCTGCTGCTGTACAGGAAAGCGGCATAAATAATACATAAGTGAATGTGTGTGGCTGTGTTCCAATAAAACTTTATTTGTAAAAACAGGCAGAGAGCTGGATTTGGCCTAAGGACCATAACTTGCTGACCTCTGACTTAAAGACTAAAACAGATCATACTATTGTAACATGGAACTAAACATAACTAAATTATACAGTTAGAGGAGTATATCATTATACAATTATCATAATTAGATGAATTATATAGTTCTAGGAATATATTATGAATTATATAGTGTTGAAATAACTTTCCAGGCCCAAGATGGAGCCATTTCTGCCTGGGGTGTCGGGTCAGCAAACCCAAATTTAGATCATTTTTGTGTGCCTGTCAATACACCACTTGACCAGAACGTAGTATATCCACTCAGCCAATTTCCAAATGCCAGGCCAACTCTGGGCCTTCTCACCCCAACCAAGGTTGACTACGTGGCCCCAGCCAATCAAGTATTATCTACTTGTCTCTTCCTTGTTCTTTATTCTTTACCCTATGAAAGCTTCTTGCCTTCTGTCCCATTTTACAGTTCTACAAAAGGAGACTGTCCACTTCATGAATAAAGTTTTAAATAAAGTTTTTATCACTTTTAAATTGTCTTCTTTAATCATTTTTAAACAATAGTTGTATGTATTATAAATTATATAGGAACAAATGATATAGTTTCAGGAATATAACTAAATGTCAGAACAAATGATAACACAAAACAGACCTGATATCTTTCTGCCTAGACTCAAAGTAGCTTGTGAAGATACTACTAGTTGAATTTGTCAAAAACGAATTCAATTTTAGTATGAGCTCAACAACATATTTAGAAAGGTCAGAAGGTTCACTTAACATCCACCATCATCTCCTTTCTGAGTCAATCAATCAGTTATTTATATCAACGAAGTGCTATAAGAATAGATATGCTTCCCTAAAACACAAAAGGAGATCGTAACATTCAGAATCAAGGCCAAATTCCATAGAGAGACCAAGATACCCTTCAAGACCGTGATCTGGCTTTGCTGTTAGTCAAAATCAGTATCAACACAGAGCCTGCATCCTTCCGAAGGACGGAAGGAAGGATGCAGGGCAGGAGAAGACGTACTTTCACATAGGTGCGCTCCGTCTCCAGGAGCTCACAGATGACCTTGCGCAGCTTATCGGCGTCCGTGAGCTGTCTCATGGTGGCCAGCTGAGGCCCGGCAGAGTCCTGGGGGGACGGGCTCGGGTCAGAGGAGTTCATCTCGTGCAGACTGCGGCAAAATGCGGCCACCTGTTCCGTGCTCTTCAGAGCACAGATGAAAAGGCAAGACAGACGAAGTTATCCCTCACTAGAGAGACTTGTCTGACATCTGTCCCTCCTAAAGATGTTCTTCCTGGTTAATGAACTGCCACACATGAATCACATCTCTCGTTTCCCCAAATTGCTCCACACATCTGAGAGCTCACTGAATGCTCATAACAACCATAATAACAACTGCTGACACATACTGAATGATCACTGCATGCCAGGCACTGGTCTGATTCATTTAATCCTCCCACTTGGTAAGTGAGGGCTATTATCATTCCTATTTTACAGTCGAGACAACAGAGGCCAGGAGAGGTTAAGTAACTCATCCAAGATTGCACAGCTCGGATCTGAACCAGGCAGCATGGCTCAAAGCCTGTGTCCTTAATTACTCTGCAAGAAGCTCTCCAATGAGGAGAGGAAGATACGGACAAGTGCATTTCACCCAAAATACAAGGGTAATTCATTATCAGACTCTCAGTTCACTGCACTATACATATTTACTTTGCAAAGCTGGAAGATGATTTTATAAGCAGAGTCTTCTGTCTCTATTAAAAGTTGACACGGAGGCAACTCTCTAGATAACAACAGATATATATATATACATATATACATATACATATATATATATATATACACATATATATATATTTTTTAAGTTTCTGTCTCTCCAACTTCTCCAAGGCAGAAAGATTCCACCACCACCAGCACCCACCACCTCCCCCCTCCTCCAACTAAAACTAAGGGGCATTGACCCCTGAAAAAGACCTCAATAGGAGAGCTCACTCCCCACCCAATCTCTGTCCAGGATGATTCAGGTGGAAGTTTGGGAATCTAGAATTCTAAAATTCCAACTTTTCAAGTTATGCAAAACAGTTCTTCAAAGCAAGGGTTGAAGATGGACCACTGAAAATCCTGTGGAATCAGTAATTCCCCACCCTGGTTGCATGTAGGAATTACCTGGGGAGTTTTTAAACCTCCCAGTGCCCAGTGCACCATCCAGATCAATTCGATCCGAATCTCTAGGACGGGATGTGCAAGTGTTAGCATTTTTTTAAAGCTCTCTATGGTATTATTCCAAAGGCTATTTTGTAGCACAACATCTAGTTTATTAATTTATTAGTATTTGTTCGAATGTACCACTCTGCAAATATCTCATGCATATCTCCTTGCATATCTTCTTGGACTGCTCTTCCCTGTTTCTATTGTCCAATTCACCCCTAGGCACAAAGTATTTCCAATACAGACCTGCGCAGATAAAGGATTACTTTCAGGAGTGAGTAGGTGGGTATCCCACCTGCTCACTCTTGAAAGTGAACATCCTGAGAAGACCATCCTTCCGAAAACAACTGTTGGTGCCAAGAGCTGAAAGTCAAGGCTGGCATTTCGTGGTAGGCAGAGGAACCAAACCAAGTGTATCCCATGGGGGTAATTCTTAAACACAGAGGAAGGTAGCTAACATTAGCATGCCTTCTCCTCATTAGCATATTGCCTTTCCCTCATTAGCATAGCCCAAAGGGAAGGAAGCCCGGAATAAAGACAGGACAAGGACATGGGAACTCAGAACTTAACAAGGATGCATTAGCAGCAATGTCATGACAGGAAAGAGCAGAGCCAGGACCCAAATCCACGTAATTATTGATCCAATTTTCTTATGGTTACACAGCTTATTTATTGCTAGCACAGATCCTGGTCTTATATGCCGGGATGTATTAGTTACCTGTCAGTGGCACTGTCAAATGTTCCCTACGGAATCAGTGTGTCAGACACTGACTATCCCCACAAAGAATTCTCCCTTTGGTGACTGCTGAAAAACTCACCCAAATGGGCTGAACTGTAAAGCATGTGACTTATAACCCAATAAGGCTGTTAAAAAAGAAAAACTACTTTTTTTAATCACAGCCTGTTTCAGTAGAAATAAACTAAACAGTTTGATTTAGTTATGTTAGGGTTTTACAAACTCAGTGTCATCATTCAATAAAAACAGTTAAATATGGCTTTGTCCTAATAATTAAAAAGGAACAAGTAGGTCCATTTTAACAAAAATGTCCACACGCCTTTTAGATGATCTCATGATAACTGTAAAAGGCAACTGCATTATAACATAGACATCATGGAAGTGGGGTTGTGCCTCACCAAATGAAAATCCCAAGGAAAGACAGTGTGATAACAGCTGACAGCTTAAGTGCCCTGCCCTCCAGCTAATCCCAAACTCTCCTCTGTCACTTTGATTTGTCACTCATCAAAACAACAAATGTATAACTGGCACCTTCGCTTAAACAATGCTTTTCTAAATGTCCCAACAATAACCACAGCTGCCTGTCATTTACATACAAATTAATAACATAGCTGTTACTCATGATACCTAAATCCATTCCCATATTCCCATCAGAGACACAGGAGACCTTTCTGCAGTTTTATCATTTAGACAAGTTGCCATGAGAACTCCAATGTCCTCACAGATTACACCAAGGATGTCCCACACTTTAAGAAAAAGGCAAGTTATAACCTTGGGACTCTGACATATCAAACGCAGGAAATTCAAAAGACATTTCCCTTTGTGCTCCCAATTTGCACCACGCTGACTTGTTGCCATTCTCAGCAATATCTGGCTTGAATAATGAAAGGCATGACATGGAGTTTCTGGGTTTTCGTTCCCTCCGTTTCACGATAAATACTTTAAGGTTTCCATTTTTAAGAGTGTGAGTAGGGTTCCTGACTTTGCCTATGTCAAGTCCACCACCTCTAAGGTTCAGTATTCTGAGTTTTAATCTCAGGGAAAAACTCAGGGAAAGCTCAGGTTAGTGAGATGAGGGCCAGGGCTCTAGTGCTCTACACCTAGCCATCTCCTACCCAACCCCCCATCAAACAGCCAGGCTCCCCACCTTCTTCCTGGCACATCCCTCCCGAGCCAAGTCCTGGATTATATTAGGAAATACCTTTAGCATTCCAGGGGATACCTAAAAATATCCTTGAGTCCTCTTCTGAGAGTTCAGAGCCTTAGGCATCCCTTCCTTATAAGACACAGTCTTCCTAAGCTAAGATAGATTTATCGGGGGGTGGGGGGGAAGCAGTTTCTCCACTGGCAAGCCCCTTCTCTGATTCAAGTTATAAACTCTCAGGTTTATCAAGGAACTGGGTCAATATGGACATAATCTTTTTACTGTCCATTCCATGTTATCTAAATAAATAATAAATAAATTTAATAAAATAAATAAACAAAAAGAATAACAAGTTATATTGTATATATCATCAAGGGGTGTTACTTATAAGGCTCTTAATGAAATTTTTGCTTGGAAACAACTTCAAAGGATATCATCAAGTTTGAGAATTTTGTTTTACTAAAATATTACCCCCCAAAAAAGGAAATGCAGGTCTCCTTTAGAATACCTCTAACCTAGAGATTTTACATGTTGTGGCCCAGTTTTTAAGTCCCCCTGCCCCCATACTGTGGCCAAACTTGTTTGCATCAAAACCTATTAGGACCTGGGGTCGGCGGGGGGAGATGAACTGGAAGGTTGGAATTGACATACATACACTATTGATACTATGTATAAAATAGATAACTAGTGAGAATGTACTGTATAGCTCAGGGAACGCTACTCAGTGCTCTGTGGTGACCTTAATGGGAAGGAAATCCAAAAAAGAGGGGATATATGGATTCGTATAGCTGATTCACTTTGCTGTACGGTAGAAACTAACACAATATTGTAAAGCAACTATGCTCCAATAAAAATTAATTTAAAAAAACCCATTAGGAGCTTCTCCATGTAGCTTGGCCAGGATATAGGACGTAGAAGGAGCTGAGTGCAGTGCTTTCCTCACTCTACCACTGAGTGATACATGGCATTCTGGTCATTTGCACATCAAGCACTGTAGCCCAGAAAGCTGCCATGAGAGGTCCTCAACATAGCTCCTAAAAGCCAAGTTTCCTGGAATCGGTACAAGTAGCAAAGGATTGCTGGAAAGAAGAAGACAGACACAGTTTCTCCAAGTCCAAACCTCTCCCCGTTTGAGCACTGCCATCAGTCACCATGGACACAAAAAGCGCTTATGGGCATTTCAGAGCTGCCAGTTAAAACTGTTAAAGGGTAGCAGAGCTGTTCTACTGTCAGGATGAAGAGTTACCCACCCAACGTACAGAAATGAACATGACAACTGAAGGAGGAAATGGGCTCGTTTACTGAGGTCTGCATGAAGTTCAATGTTTATAATATCACTTTCTTCCTGTGGAAGATGAAAAGAAAGTACAAAAAGAGGGGGGTAGGCTTTCAAGCACACACTACCAACCCAAGCTACCCAGCTGTTAAAGCTCTTCCTGTTATGCAACCACTAAAGGCAATTTCTATCTCGGGATGAGTTCAGAGTTCTAAAACTGTCCTTTGAGTCTGACCGATTTAACACTTCCCACAGATTTAAAAGGGGCCAGAGTGGCCTGAAATCTTATAGCCTTTATTTAAGCTTTTTTGGGAAACAAACACCAAAGTAACATATTCCATAATTTCAGAGACCCTCATATACAATGATAACCCCTATAGTTCTCTGGCATCTTTTTGGTCTCCTTTTGAACAAACTTTGAAGAAGAAACATTCCATAAGGATAAAGGCTTGCTTGAGTAAATCACGTGTACTCACTGTCCAAGTTCAATTTCATTAAGTGACACGAAATCTAACAGTCAACAGACTCTGATATTAATATTTAACTATTAAATGGTTTAACTTGATTTTAAATTATTCCTCCCCCTTAACCCACTAAAAATTTTTCTTATTAAAGAGGCAACAGTTACCATAGGAATTGGCATACACAATATAGGTCAGTTGACATTAAATCATTAATACATTCCCTGGGCCAACACATGTAAATCCACCTGCTTCACAAGTAAGCAGAAATAAAGTCAAAAGCACTTAAAACTTTATAGGAGGCAAGTTGAACATTCTTCTTGCTGAATACTTAGGCTACCCGTTCGGAGGTGGAGATGGGGAGACTTATCACACATGTAACACAAACATGTTCAAAATCTCAACACTTGCTTGCTGAATACTTAGGCTACCCGTTTGGAGGTGGAGATGGGGAGACTTATCACACATGTAACACAAACATGTTCAAAATCTCAACACCCAAAAGAAAAAGGGAAACATTCAAGTGACGATTAATTTTAAAAATAATAATAACAACCCACCTTTCTGTCATTTAGAAATGAAAAAACAGATATGTGTAAAGATTCTTGGCAAACTCGACTTCACTCCAACTACTGATGCCCCCCACTCCCATGTTAAAATGTATATTCTCTGTCCACAAGGGGATCTAAAGGGCAGAAGGCTGCAATATGGAGACATGGGACAAGCATATCACCATCATTTGAACTGGGAAACAAATCAGCTAGAAAGTCGTAACATACACAAAGGCTAGCAAGATAGAATTCAAACAGTGCTCACCAGGTGAAGCGTCCGATATACAGAATCACCGGACTTGCCACTGTTTTCAATCCTGGGCTTGCGCTTTATTTTCCACAAAGCAGACATCATCGGGAAGGTATTCTCATGATAATTCTACCTCCTGACACGTTCCACAAAGAAACAGAAGTTTCTTAAAATACTCGGAGAGCACCAAATGCCTTCTGGCTCCTGAGAGAGCATCCTCCCATGCAGACAGCCCATGCTGGCTGTGCCATGAAGACCTACGGCTGCATCTCTACAGAGCAAGGACAGCGACAGCGCGACCCGACCGCAGCCCCCTCTGCCCGTCAGTGCCCTCTGGGAGGGAGTCAAAGGCTAACCGATAAACCAGAATTTATGCTTTGTTTTCACCTGGCTAAACAGCAGAAGTTCCAGAAAGGGAGAGCCAGGAGGCAAGAAAACAATGCAAAAAAAAAAAAAAAAAAAAGCCTCCCGGGGATGTGAGCGTCTCTACCCTGCAGACTGAGATCAGCTGATTGGCCTGCATCCTGCACTGCACAGGAATATTAAACCCGCCCGGCTCAAACTTTGAAGACACCCCTCACAGAGTTGAGAGCAGACACTAAAAACCAAAACATTTTTTAACAGTTCATATTTTCACAATGTCCCCCGAATGCTTTGTTACAAAAACCAAACATTTCCAAGACAACAACAATTTGGATTGAAAAGAAAAAAGAAGGCTTTCCAATTGGAAATGCTCTGAAAATGATTCTCATACATTGGCTAAGTGGAAAACAAAATCACAGCTGCCAGGGGGTCTGGAATGCACGATAGAACTGCCCGGAGCTAATTAGCATTCTTTTCCAGAGACAAGAGTTTTCAATTAGAAGCAGGGAAACAAGTGGGTGGGTGGGTGGGGGGGGGGCGGTGAGGAGGTCCTCTGAGGTTGTCACCCACAGTCATAAGAGGAAGGACGTGGCTTACAAAGAGAAAGGCCGCCAGACTGTCCCTGCGGTGTGGAAGTCCCACAGCCCAGCCCGGTGGATGTGACAGTCCCGTGTCACCACGGCTCAGCAACAAACTCACAATTACCTACTTGCTCAACCCCCGAAGACCACGTGCCGCAAAAACTGCCCTCTAAAAAAAATTTGTAACAACACACAAAACTCTAACGTGCATTCTCTTTATCCTGCCCACTGTTTCACAAAATGATTCATTTAGGAAGAGCAGCAAAAATATTAAAGAAATAAACAAAAAGAATCGACAGCCCTCACGTATTCAGGCAGATAAAAAATGATTTCCTGTTTCATTTCATTTATTCATTTGTTTGTTTATCTATTTATCTAGTTTTTACATTCTACACCCAGCCTGGTGCGTTCACATTAAGGCTAAATCATCCTTCCACTTTTAGGCAGCTTACAGCTTAACTACAAATGTTTGGTTTATCCTCAAGAAAAATGACACACTGATATAGGAGCCGCATCAAAAAATATTGATCCTTAATCAAGAAACTTAAGATATACACTTGCTCTTACTTTAAATCATGAAAAAAGACACGAAGCTTAAGCGTTAGAAAAATATTTCACGAAGCTTAAGCATTAGAAAAATATTTAAGTGGCTAATGAGTATACAGTTGCCTCTTAAACAACTCGGGGGTTAGAGGTGCCGAATATCCTTGCAGTCAAAAATCCACGTATAACTTATACTCCCCCCTACCCCCATATACGTAGTTCTTCCGTATCCACGTGGTTCGTCCGCATCCAGGGTTCCATATCCGTAGATTCAACCCACTGCAGATCGGTAATACTATTTACTATTGGAAAAAAATCCACATATAAGTGGACCCTCACAATTCAACCGCGTGTTGTTCAAGGTTCAACTGTATATCTAAACTGGCTTATACTATCACTAATTAATTCCTTCCTTCCTTTTTTGAAACCTGGTATTTAATACCAGACCTTAACAATCTGGCCAGAAGGTCATTTCAGCAAAGCAGTTAACAACAGAGAGCCTCGTTTTGTCATCTCAGAGCTGTGTGACCTTCAGTAAGTGGCTTAACCTCTCTGTTCCAATATTGCCACCTATAAAATAGGGGGAATAGCAGTGTCTATCTCTCAGTGGTATTGTGAGAATGAGAGGTTAATATCTAATATATACAAGACACTACCTAAGTATTAGCTCTCATTTATTACTCATAACAAAATCATTCAAATAAAGAAGATAAAATCTGAATTAAACCAACACCAGGAGTATTTTCAGGTACAGAATCACACAGTGCTCCGTACATCCAGTCTATAAAAAAAGGACTGTGAACCTATGGTGTCAATGAGTCCACCTTATGATCTTTAAAAATACTCAGATCATTACCCAAACTTGTCAATAACTTCAAAGATATTCTCCTTTATGAGAGCCTACCGCACATTTCTACAGTGAAATCCAGGAACAGCATCGCCTGCTCCTATACTTGACCCTGGCTGTTCCAGGCACGTTTCAGGGTCTTGTTCTCAGGAGAAAGAACCATGAAATCAGAGAGGCACCTGGGATGAGTCAACAAAACCCTGGGGCCTCTTCCTTCCTCTCTGCTGCCAGAACCCCATATTATAGAGGACCCTGTTTGGGACTTCATGACTCACTATATTTAAAATGGAAACAATCTCTCAAAATCCACAAAGGGAGTGGAACACGGCTATTATAGTGAGGTAAAAATGATCCAAGTTAAAAAGTATTCAGAAATAAATGTCTTAGATACAGGAAAAATAACTGTACTCCCAAATCAAATTAGAAACTGAGAATTAACATTTTTAGTTTAATAATAGAACCATTTAATAAATAGCCTTCAAAATATCTTACCTCACACGGAAATATCTGTTTCTTTTGAGGGCCACTCACCCTCCCCCACCTCCCCGAAAAAGTAGGTAAAAGGCCACAAAAATAAAAAGTAACTTTAAACAGCTTTTGTTTGTTTTTTTGCCTTTAAATGAAACATGCATGTTTCCGTTTACTGGCTTTTTAATTAATAACCAACAACATAAAGCCCTTTCAGTCTACAGATATTAAATTTATAAACATTAAAATTACTTTAAAATATTAAATTTTATACTGTGCTCAACTTAGACACTGAGAGTGATGATCCTATGATGGCAAAAGAGAAACATATGGATAAAAGCAATGCTGAAGATAGTCTAACATATGCACTCAAGAAAGTCCTACAAAGATATATAAAGACAAAAAGAGGCAGAAAAGTATACACAGAGAAATGTAGGTTTTTGAAATAATCATTCGGATTTGAAGAGTATATTTCCATTATCAATATCAGTTATATTTTTGACCCAGCCAACCATCCAATTATTGGACAGAGGCAAGAATCACCTGATACTGTAGATGAGAAAAACAAAGGTATAATTTAAAGTTACATGATTTGCTCAGGTTAAGTGACTGGTCAAGGTCAAGCAAAAGAATAGGAGACAGACAGGGGGACCAACATAAATATGTCAACGACATTCTGAAAACAGAAGACGAATAAATACAGACATAATCACGTATCACTGTTTTTACTGGGGAGGGGTCTTTCAGATACAGGTAACAGAGTTTTCAAATTGTTATACTCTGGAGACTGTGATGAGAAGAGGTTATTGACACATAGAACTCTTTAGGAAGTGGAATAAAAGCATGATGAATTATGGAAAACAAATTCGCAGTTGCACCAAAGGGTCAGGATAAGAGCTTTGTCACAGTGCTCAACCGGGTAAGAATCACTGTATTTGGATTAAACAAAAAGATCGTTTCTTTCCCTTTAATGAAAAAAAAAGGTGCTCACCTTTCACAAGAGCTAAACAGAGATAATGCAAAGGGAGTCTGTTATAGAAACCATGAGTAGCAAGAAAGTATAACGGACCCAATTGTACACATTTTAGATGCTGTTTCATCATATATATATGGAAGCATAAGAAGGAAACGGGATGAAATGAGACTTTAATTCATTAAGAGTGAGCTCTGCCCTATATTCTCACATATGGGTTTGTTCTCAAGACTATAATTTGGATTTCATATCCTATTTAGTGACATCTCAGAAGTAAAAACACTTTGGTCCCGTGGAGGGGCCTTCTAACCACATACAGCTGCAGAGGTGACGTGTCAGCTGTGATTCTTTGGTGGTTCAAGACATGGGATGTGCAAATGGAAATCTCTCACCTTGCTGCTGTGATCAGTCTCATCTGAGGATTCCAAGTCTGGCCCTTCGGTCTCCTCCGGAGCACTCTCAGGACTACTGCCCTGCTGGCTGCAGAGGCTGTGCCCTGCAAGGTGAAGTCAGAAGAACACGTGGGTCAGCACGTACAGTCATTGCTATAAGCCATGCCAGTGCAAGGGAGTGTGGGGTCAAGCTCATGACGTGTACATATATTGTTAGACGCTCCAAGTATGTGCTCCGTGATCTTGGTTCAATAAATGTCAGTTTTTGTTGTTTTTATTGTTACCACTATTATTATTATTTTATAACAGTATATTTTTATTATTGATAATACATATTTTATAATATACAATCATTGCTGTGGACTGAATATTTATGTCCCCCCTCAATTTCATAGCTGAAGCCCTAATCCCCAATGGGACTGTATGTGGAGATGAGGCCTTTGGGAGCTAAGCAGGTTTAGATGAGGTCTTGAGGATGGGCCTCCACCAGAGCTCCCCTCCTCTCATGTAAGCACACAGAGAAAATGCAGCTGTCTGCAAGCCAGAAGAGAGCCCTCAGCAGGAACCCAGATCTTGAACTTCCCAGCCTCCAAAACTGTGAGAAATAAATATCTGTTGTTTAAGACACCCAGTCTGTGGTATTCTGTCACAGCAGCCCCAGCTGACTAAGACAATAATTTACTATCCATCTATCTATGAAATAAAATTTAAATAAAATTAAATTATTTGATTGATTTATAATCAAATTAATTGCTGGATCAATTACTTCCTTGCTAAAATAACCGAATAAACCATTCTGAGAAGAACACTAAAAAAATAATAACTTTCATATAGATTACCTGGCAAACTTCACCCACTCTTCCCACCATATTCTATGTATGCAAAAGTGCAGGCAACTTTCTTTCCTATTTTACCAAGTCCCTACTACAGTGGTTGGCTATGGTAGCCCCCTGCAGTGGGGAAGAGAACATTAAGATCTCTTTCCTCTGGGGGGATTCTCAGATTTAAAGAGCATCTGAACTGCCTGGGGGTTCATGTTATGCAGATTCCGATTCAGTAGGTATACAGTTGGACCTATGATTCTGCATTTCTTACAAGCTCCAAGATGCTATCAATCAAGAGGTCCATGGTCCACACTTGGAATAACGAGTCCCTAGTATATTTACAAACCTCTAGCTAGTCTGATAAGACAGTGGTTTGATGACCATTATCTTAGAATATGTCAGGCACTGGGTCAGGGACTACAGCACCATCACTCTAACCCGATGAGAGAGAAGGGAAGAAAGACGAGAAGAAGAGAAGGGAAGAAAGAGAAGAGAAGAGAAGGAGCCACTTTCTGACTCTTTGGATGAAAGCGTCAGTCTGCAAAGAGGCTGCCTTATTCCAATGACACGGTTACAGTCACAAGCTGTTTAGCATGACTTTCTGATCAAATTCTAGGTTGGTTGGGAAACTAAGGAAAGAAGCCAATCCCTGAGCAAACCTCGCTCCAAGGCTGCGTCCTGTGGTCCCCTTCCCCTCCTCTGGAATGAAGCAGCAATGAAGCGAATGCCTACTTTCTATGGTTTGTAAGTTTCTGTCCGAACCCCCTCGCCTCTCCGCACCTAGTCGCAGAGTTCTGGCTCTACGATGTTCTTGCACTTCTTTTAATTACTTGCTCACTCAATAACATGGTGGGAGCCATCCAAGAGAGAGGCCCACTTAACTTGGTGGATATCAACAATGTCACACCGTCACCACCAGAGGAAAAAAGAGTGATTGAATACTTTAAATGGGGGCAATGACCTAGATTCTGGGGCTAGAAAGAAGGGGAAGATTTGAACAGCGCTAAGCTCTGAGATGGCAGGAACCACGCTCCCTCAGCACTAAGCAGGGTGGCGAGGCTGTACACAAGGTCACCTTCACGCTGTAATCTGCATAATGGCGACCTCCAGATGGTACAGCCACACACTGTGACCCTGCATATCTCCACTGTTTATCATAATGCCTGGGCTCTAGAGGTTGCTCACAAAATAGTGGGAAAAGGAATGAAAGGATTTTCACTGTTAACAATACTGTGGGTCAGGTATCCTAAAAAGGAAGCAAAAAAACCCTAATTCTACAAAACACTTAGGAATTCTAAGTATCAATAAAATAGAACAAAATTCTTTTTATATTTTTTCTTTATTATTATTATTTTTTGTTGTTTTTGTTTTTGCGGTACGCAGGCCTCTCACTGCTGTGGCCTCTCCCGCTGCGGAGCACAGGCTCCGGACGTGCAGGCCCAGCGGCCTTGGCCCACGGGCCCAGCCGCTCCGCGGCACGCGGGATCCTCCCGGACCGGGGCACGAACCCGTGTCCCCCCCACCGGCAGGTGGACTCTCAACCACTGCGCCACCAGGGAAGCCCCATTATTATTATTTTTTTGGCTGCACCATGCAGCATGCGGATAGTTCTCTGACCAGGGACTGAACCCATGCCCTCTGCAGTGGAAGCACAGAGTCTTAACCACTGGACCACCAGGGAAGTCTCCCCAAATCCTTTTTAAACATAAAGCTGAGCTCCAAGAAATCCCCAGAGCCCAAAATGAAGAAGACAAAGGAAGCAGGAGGGGTGGGCCAGTCCCAAAGCCATGGCAGTGCTGAGTAATCCATCAGTCCCCAAACTCCAAACCCTAGAGCAGTGTTTCCCAAAGGGAGCGGGAACCTGTTGGTGCCAGGAGGGGAAAACATTTAGGAGGAAAACTGTACACACGGCAGGTACACAGGGCACTAGCCACCGCCCCCCCCCCCGGGCTCCTGGGTTCTAAGTACCTTGAGCACTCCGCAGCCACTGTGACAATCAAACACGCACCCCTACAGAGCCCAACAGCAGAACCATCTCAGCTTGGGAACCACAGCCCTGGAGCCTTTGGTGTCAACTGTGAAGCCGTGAGACAGAAAACAACTGTTGGGTCAGTACAAACTGGAGAGTTAGAATCAAATCTCCCACATTCGTATGGTTCCTTTGAAGGGCTACACTTTTACCCCAAAAAGACTCAAAAAGATTTTTTTTCAAAAGTACTCACTGGCAAAAGAGAAAAAAAAAAAAAAAGAAGGAAAAAGGAAGCTGATTTAACTCTGCCCATACTCTGGGATGAGTGGGGATGGAGGCAGAAGGGTTTCTTCTTGGAGGTGACAACCACAGGCTGGCTGCATGGGTGTTTGAGATTCAAATTTACACTATGTCCTACATTCTGGGGACTCCAATGTCTTAGTCTGCTCAGGCTGCTGTAACTAGGACTGCAGACTGGGTCGCTTAAACAACAGACATTTATTTCTCTCCGTTCTGGAGGTTGGAAATCAAAGATCAGGGTGCCAGCAGATTCTTTCCTTGGTGACGCCCTTTCCCTGGCTTGCAGATGGCCACCACCTCACTGGGCACCTACATGACCGCTCTCTGTGTGTGCAAGGAGAGAGGGGGTGAACCCTGGTCTCTCTTCCTCTCCTTACAAGGACACTAATCCAGCTCATAACTTCGTCTAAACTTAATTACCTCCCAAAGGCCCCCAACTCCTAATAACCCTCACATCAGGGGTTAGGACTTCAATACAGGAATTCAGTCCGTGATCCTCAAGATGAAAAATTGCCATAAAGTTGTTCTAAATTTGTATTCCAAGGGCATCTGGCGGAAGCCAAAACAAGTCTGCTCTAGAGGGATTCATCCTTAATGATGGGATCATATTAATGGTCAGACACACATAAGCTGGGTCAAACAAGAACCTATAATCCATTATTATAAACACAGGAGAAGCAAGTCCCCACGAGGGAGAAGCAACAGCTACAACAAGACTCCCAAGGAATAATACCGCAATTATCAGATAGAGATTGTCAAACGAGTACGCTTTAAAAAAAAAGGGGGGCAGGGGACAAGAAAAGAGAGACTTTCAGAAAAGACCAGGTAAATTAGTAAATTTTTTAGAAATAAGAACTATAATCACTAAAATTAAACACTCAATGGATAAGGATAAGAGTTTTAGAAAGAAGCTAGGAAGGCCTATCTGAAGACATTATCTCACTAGAGCACAGAAATTCTCAAATGCTCAAATTATCAACACAATTGTATTTCAAGCTAAAATAGTATTCAAGAAGAAAAATATAATAAAAATCATTTGACAAAGAGTGAGAAAGTTTACTAATATAGAACCTCGCTAAAAAAAAATTCTCTAAAGGATGTACTTCAGGTGGGAAAACATATATACACACACGCACACATGTATAATCTGGTATATGAGGTTACCAGAGAGATAAATAGAGAGCTGATATTCACACGGGCAAGTTGTAGTGTATAAAACAACACTCCACACACATCCAAAAAGGCATTTGGAGGTAAAACATATAAGATAAAAACCAAAGCAATGGTGGGTGATTGTGTTTAAACCATTTCATGGTCCTTTTATGCTTCAAGTGAGAAGTAAAAAGAATTTGGTCTTGTTTTGTTAGAAATCATGTTAAAATTTTAAGGGCAACCACTAAAAGAAAAGAATTAGACTGTATAAGTTGAAAGGGGAAAGTGGAGTTTAGAAATTCAGCCAAAAGAGAGTACAGGAAAGGGCAGGAAGAACAAACAAGATCAAGACAGCAAAATACGATGATAGAAATGAGACAAAATACATGGATCTTCTAAATAAATGTAATGTAGACTAAACTCAGTATTTAAACTTCATGTTTAGATAAAAACCAGAATAATGTCATACAAAGCCCCACCTATATGCTTATAGGCAAGAAATAGACCTAAACAAAAAGACACAGAAGACTGAAAGTATAGGGATGGAAAATATATTAGGCAAACGTAAAGAACGCTCTCCAAATGCCACACAAAATAGATTTAGTCAGACTATAGAAGATGTAAACATCAAGAATTATTAAACATCAAGAATAATTATTATGGATCAAGATCCATGAATTTTAAATCCTATTCACAAGGACTAGCAGTTTATGCAAAGAGCCCACATATGAGGCCATAACACAAATCTCAACAAATGCCAAAGAATCCGAATTCAGACAGACCACACTGGCAGCATTATTTTTGGAACTAAATTTGTTATGAAAGAGCAAAAGGCTAGTAATACCAAAGACAGTTTTAGAGAAGAAAAACAAGACTGGGATACTTTCCCTACCAGATATCAAAATGTATTTAAAGTTACAATAATATAAGGCAGTGCAGAATTAGCAAGAAGACAGGCTAACAGAACAGAGAGTCCCAGAAACAGCCCCACCCGTGTATGAAAGTGTGATGTACAGCAGATGTGTCACTGCAGATCCAGGGGAAAAGAATGGAACATTTGATAATGTGGCTAGGACAGCAGATTACCCACATGGGAAAATAAAAAGCTGAACCCTAACTCACATCATTCATAAGAATCAGTACCAGGGAGGTATAAACCAGAAAGTGAACAGTCCAAACTATAAATCTTTCAGAAGGAAATATAGAAGAAAACGTTTGTTGCCCAGGGGAGAGAGAAGGATTTCTTAAACAGGATATAAAAAGCACAAATCCTATGAGATAGAAAATCAGATTTTACTAAAATTAAAAACTTTTCTTTGTCAAAAGGCACCATAAAGGCAACAAGATACATTATAGACTGAGAAAAGTTATCTTCAACACATAAAACTGGCAAAAACTATTAATATCTAGAATATAAAAGAAGTCCTATGAATCAATAACTGTGGGTCTATCTGATTCTACAGTATATATTCTTTTTTTACCCTGTTAGCTACGCTTCTGCCTTTAACTGAAGATAAAAATTAATAAAATAGGAGAGAAAGAGAAAAGGCAATGCAGTTGTGGTAGACAATTGGCAAAGATGACAGTGATGATTCCTCCCATCCCTTTAAGCACGGATCTTTGTGTCAATGACCCCACCCCATGAATTTGGGTTGGCCTGGTTTGTGACTTGTTTGGGCCAACAGAATGTGACATAAGTGGTGATATATGAAGCCTTCTGAGCTAAGGCTACAAGTGGCTTTGCAGGTTCTTGTCTGGTCCCCCAGGAACCCTGGACCTACCATACAATGAAACCCCCAAGCTAGTTTATTGAGGATGAGAGACCTCAAGGAAAGAGGGGTCCAGCCCACCAATCACCAAATATGTGAGGAAGGCCATCTTAAACCAGCCCCAGTCAAGCCCAGATGACAAAGTCACAAGAGTGACTGAGGCAAGGAGAGCAGAACAACCGTCCAGCTGAGCCCGGCCCAAACTGCTGAGCACAGTGAGCAAATTAAATGGTTGTTTTGGGTGGTTTGTTACATAGCAGTAGATAGTCAACACATGGTTAGGGGGAACTTAGTCATCTAAGAGAGCCAGAGAGGCAGGAATTGACAGTGGTGCCCTTTAAGAATGCTGAAGAGAGACACTGGCATGGCAGGAACAGGGAATCCAAACCAGGAAAAAGTCCTGTTTTTGCTCTCACACTTCAAGGCCTTCTCTGAACACTTTCCAGCTGAAGAGGCTTATAGAACACCATTGTCGAGTTTCTATGCAACCCCATACAAACACAGATTTGCGACTTCCTACTCTTCCTTTACCACAAGAAACCTTCCTCTAAGAGCAGACCCTGAAGGGATTATTCCCTTTGTGGTGGAGGTAGCTGTCCCCATTTAATTACCAGTACACATGCAGACAGCTCCAGAAAGCTGAAGACAAGGCTGAGAGGTGGTTGAGGAAGTAATCAAAGCAGGGAACTTCCTGTCCCACTTCACTCTATGCCCAGCACTTAGCACATCACCACCTGGCATAAAAGAGGCGCCAGTTAACGCGTGGCAGCACAGAGAGGAAGCAGAGCCAAAACTAAAGAGACAAAGGATGAGCAGGGGTATACAGTGGAGAATTATTCAGCCATAAAAAGGAAGGAAATCTACTCTTTGCAAAAACATGGATGGACCTTGAGGGCATTATGCTTAAGGGAAATAAGTCAGTCAGAGAAAAGCAAATACTGTATGATCTCACTTATGTGTGGAATCTAAAACAAAACAAGCAAAACAAAAACAAACAAAAAAACCCTCACAGGTACAGAGAACAGACTGGGGGTTGTCAGAGGTAGGGGGTTGGGGGGCAGGTGGGTGAAATGGGTCAAAAGGTATAAATTTACAGCTATAATGCATAAGTCCTGGGGATGTCATGTACAGCATGACGACTATAGTTAATAATGCTATGTTGTATATTTGAGATTTGCTAAGAAAGTAGATCTCAAAAGTTCTCATCACAAGAAAAAAAATTGTAACTGTGTGGTGATGGATGTTAACTAGACATTGTGGTGATCATTTTGCAATGTATACAAATATCAAATCATGATGTTGTACACCTGAAACTAATATAATGTTATATGTCAGTTCTACCCCAATAAAAAAAAAAAAAAGATGAACAGTGGGTGGACAGTCTCAGAGAATGAGGCAGTACAGGGCAGGGCTGAGGCCCAGCAGGACAGGACCTATAGACTACCTCAAAAGCTGCCATAAATAACGTTCATTGTTGTGAACAGGTGTGATCATTTCTCTGCTTCTTCAAATTATTTTCACATCATAATGTGATTGTTTTGTGACTGAGGAAACCTTTGCTGCTAGCACGTCCCACTCACCATTAGCCGGATAGACAACAATGAGGTCAGGAGCAGTACAAACACATGAATGTAAGCTTACATTTTGATTTATCTTTGATTTACTTGGATGAGATGCATTCACCAAGAATTTAATGGAGGAAGGAAAAAAATCTTTGCCTTATGAGATACATGAACAATGTAAGTTAAACTAGCAGATTCTCCAATTCAAACATTTCCAAAGAGGAACCAATCATAACTGGTTATTGACTGAAAAAAACGACTGAGGGGAAGGGAGTAAGAAAAGGTTAGACGCGGCCAATAAAGACATTTAGCTGGAATCTCATCCTTAAGCGATGATTTTATTTTGCTTTTCAGCCATTTTACTGTCATATAAGAATAAGAATTCCATAGACACACTCATATAAGATCAGCATAAACACCTGCCCCTCCCCCAAGCTAAGAAAACAAAACCAAAACAATTTATAAAGGAAAAAAAAACCAGGGAGAGCTAAATATACACTATGAAAAAAAAAAGGAAAAACACTACAATTTTAACTTGGGAGACAAATAATAACTTCTTTCCAACCAAATTTCACAAAACCCCAGTGTCTGTTTCTCTCCAGAGAACATTTTTTTAATCCATAAAAACTGTAGATATAGTCCTTCCCAATCCTATCAGCTTGTTGTGAAACTCAAATAATATATAATCCACTAACGTTCTTTAAAACGATACAAATGGAGGCTCTTAATCTCTGAACCGACATTTTTTTCCACACACAGGACTCAACGGGTGTCATTAATCAAATGCAGCTGGAAATCAGGACTAGGTGTTAGGGTTTCCCTAGCAGGGCCCACAGAAGCGGGCCATGTGCTGTGTGACGATAAGCATCGCACACAGACAGTTTACAAAACGCACATGGCTCCACATTTTATCGACAAACAACTAGAAGGCCATGTGCTACTGGTATCTGTGAGACTTCAGTGAATCTGGAGAATGGGACCATATCTGTTTGCAGGAAGGTAAATCTGTGCAGCTCCTCTTTCTTGGCTGCCCCTCCTGCTGTCTGGTTGTCTTCTGTTTGCAGAATGGAGCACCAGACACTCTGCACGGAACATCAGCCCAAAATAGAACCTTGAATTCCACAGGCACTGCAGGGAAGCAAGCACTGCCGGCAAATCAAAGGCTGCTGAGTGCTTAACGACTCCTTGGTCTGACCAAGGTGCCTTGGCTCTCCTGGCTGTCACAGAAGCCTTTCCTGTTACAGCAAAGGGTGCTTAATCTACTTCCTGCAGGAGGGCTATCTGTGCTCACTGCGGATTGCCATCTTTCACTCAGCATCAGACAGAGTAAGATCAAGGGGGCTGACTCTCCAAACCCAAGGCTGTCCCTAATTGTCTTTAACAGGTAGAAACCAGTGCTAAAGTCAAATGAATGTGAGCCTTAAGGACAGAACTTAAAGTGAGAGAGACAAACAGACATTTTGAAGCCTTGGAAAGATACCATGTTTGCCCCTTGAATTATGATTTTTATAACTTGCATAAAATTGGGGGCTTTTGCTTTTCTGAAACTTATTTTTAAAATAATTTTAGATCTAGATTTGCTTTCCTATATATATATATATATATTTTTTTTTTTTTTTTTTTCCCCGGTACGCGGGCCTCTCACTGCTGTGGCCTCACCCGTTGCGGAGCACAGGCTCCGGACGCGCAGGCTCAGCGGCCATGGCTCACGGGCCCAGCCGCTCCGCGGCATGTGGGATCTTCCCGGACCGGGGCATGAACCCGTGTCTCCTGCATCGGCAGGCGGACTCTCAACCACTGCACCACCAGGGAAGCCCTGCTTTCCTATATTGACGTTCACTATAACAGTTCCCTAACTGGGGAGTGTAGGTATATACATTCTAATCAACCAGGCCAGTGCTTTCAACTGGAGACTTTGCCCCTGTGGGGACATTTAGCAATGTCTGAAGATTATTTTTGACACAACTTGGGGGGAGGGGGTTAAAAACGACTAGCTGAGAGTTGTTTGTAGGAATACTGCTAACGTGAAGGCACAGGACAGCCTCCCACAACAAAGAATTATCTGGCCCCAATTGTCAGTAGCACCAGATGAGATCAGTATTCAAAATAAATCACACAGGAACATTACAGAGGCTTTTTGGAAAGCTCACAGAAACAGAGTTTTGCAACTTCCTACGCCAGCTTCCCCTTCACTTCAGGCTCTTTCTAAAGTAATAGCCACTGAAGGAACTAGCTTTTTGCCTGGATCCTCTTCCCCCATTTTCTTACCAGTCTGTCCCTAAACAACTGTTGGAAAAAAAAAAGAAAAAGAAAAAGATGAAGAATAGCCCCAGGAAGATTTCAGCAAGGACACGTGGATGGCCAATGGCCAAGAATGGAAACTGAGTCTTATTGAGAGAACACTTAGGATGGAATCATTCTCCAGTCCCTGGCTTTCCAAGCCAACACGGCAATCCAGTCACCACGTGTCCCTCCTATACCGAGGAAGAGGAGGATAAAGGAGTTTACCTACCAGGTTGTCATTACAGAAATCTCCATGAAGCAGACCACAGAATTTTATCCACAAACACTCCTGTAGATGGTCTGCATGGGACCATAAGATTCCAATCATCTTACCATTCCACCCAGATGAAAAAAAGAGGATCACTAACCAAGAATAGTCGGTGACCTAAGAGAGTAGCCTCCAATCTTAGCTGCACGTTAGAATCACCTAAGGATTTTTAAGCAACCATCTAACACGTGCAAACACAGCCCCGACCTCAGACCAAGGGAATCCTGATCTCTGAAAAGGGGCCCAGGGGTCTCAGCCTTCTAGTCTGCAGAATCTACTTCTTTCTACTTGCGAAAGGAAACTACCTTAAGTATACTTCATAAACTTAGTTATCAGACAATCCACCTGGTGCAGATTGAAGTGGAAGAGAGGGCAGGGAGGAGATCAAAACCGAGCAGCCTCTGGTTACTAGCTAGAGAATCTTCCCATCCCCACAAGAGACTGCTTTGAATGCATAACGTTTGAGTCCCTCTTAGAACATATTCTAAACACCTCACTTTCATCACTCAGTCATTCCTCACAACAACCGCGTTCGACAGTGGTGTGGTACGATCCCCATTTTATGCACAAGGACACGGGGCACAGAGAGATTAAGCGTAATCTGTTCAGAGTCATGAAGCTAATAAACATAAAAATAGGACGCATTCCCAAGGAACCTGGTTCCAGAGCCCACTCTTAGCCACTAGGTAGTGATACTTCTACCTGGAGGAAACAAACCTCTCCATAAAAGAGGCTTCAGAAATAATCCAGCCCTGAAAGCTAATCACATATTTCAATCAGAATTATCAGGGCAGCATCAAGGCCACGTCTGCATACTTGGACTCGTAAAATGGGGCAATCCACAGACCCAGCCTCCTACAGACGGGCACCAGCCAGGGTGCCTGTGGACCCGGCCAGGCTTTCCATCAAGGCTGCCTCACATCCACTATAACCACCCTAAGATGGTCCCTGCATCAAACCTCAAATCCGTCACTCAGGAGGCTTCTTATTTTTAGTTACTTCTATATTTAGATGAAGGCTATAGTCCAGCCTGCCCATTGTACACACTTTCTCAGTTGTTTTCTATCGTCACTGCAGCTGTCTGTGCACACTGCTTCATAAACTCTGCCTCACTATGGAACCATCTTTCAGGTTGTTTTATCCTGTTTACTTGCCCCCTCTTTTATCCTGCACTGGTAAATAGGGACTAGGAAATGGCAGTAACCAGGAGGCAGACACGCTGAGACCCAGGTGGGGAGCCTGAGTGACTGCTTGCCTCCAGGCAGTCCGATGGGGCCGCCACGACTGAGAGCATCTGAGAATTCTTCTGGAACTTATTAATGTTGAAACCAACTTAGAAACTTTCCAGAAAACCCACACTGTGACTTTACTTTCATGCTGTATTCTTGAACCACGTAGATTACCTATCTTGACCACACACACTTGGCTCTGAAGGATTTCTGATCCCTACAAAATATTAAAAGGTGAAGCAATTAAAAAACAAAGGACTACACTAAAATGTTAAGTATGAGGACAGAATCATGTCATAGTCATCATTATAACTTTCCACATCCAGATTAATGTCTGGGACAGAGCAAATACTTAAGAAATGTCAGTTCCAAGTTATGATCTGGAAACAAATAACTAAATCTTCTACGGATGATTCCAAAATGAAAGTTTTAATGTGGTTTAAACAACAGTAGGTTCAGTGGATGTAGCATGCAGATTACAAAGGTGTCTGGTCTGAAGGAGGATGTAAGGTCAGCTGCTGACAGGATAGGGCTATAGATACAAAATATACTCAAATATTCCCCAGACACCTATGTACAAACACATTTTTAAATTAAAAAAAAAATTAAATAAAAGGTTTTAAAACTTGGCAAACTGTGTGCATGTGCAAACGCACGCACACACACACAAATCTTTTTTCAAAAGAAAGAAATATATCAAAACTATGATTGGGTTTAAAGGAACAAATCATGAGCAATCACACTTTATATCAGGGGTCTGTAAAGGGCCAGATAGTAAATATTTTCAGCCTTGCAGACCATGAGTCCCAGTCATAACTACTCAACTCTGCCATTGCGATGGGAAAGCAGCCAGAGACAAAACATCAATGAATGGGCGTGACTGTGTTCTAATAAAACTTTATTCACAGAAACAGGCCACAGTCTGGATTTGGCCAGGGGGTCTTAGTTTGCCAACACCTACTTTATATCCATAACCCACAGGAAGGGCTCAGACAGGAAAAAACATCCAAAAAGGTTGAGTACACACTGTTGTTTGTAGTATGTACATCCAGACCTTATAAAGTCCTTTCAGTAACCTAATCTAACACAACACGCCTTACTCAGTCATTTTACAGAAACCACTATGAACGGAGTTTTACGGGATTGAGCCTGCCATCTTGTGGTCACATAAAAGAACAACCTTCATGGTATCCATTCCCTATCATTAAGGGTACACAGCTCCCTGGTTAGATAAAGACAAATACCATATGATATCACTTATATGTGGAATCTAAAATATGACACAAATGGACCTATCTGTGAAACAGAAACAAAATCAGGGACATACAGAACAGACTGGTTGTTGCCAAGGGGAAGGGAGGTGGGGGAGGGGTGGAGTGGGAGTTTGGGGTTAGCAGACGTAAGCTATTATATATAGAATGGATAAACAACAAGGTTCTATAGTCAATATCCTGTGATAAACCATAAGAGGAAAGAATATGAAAAATAATGTATATATATATATATGTATCACTGAGTCACTTTGCTGTACAACAGTAATTAACACAACACTGTAATTCAATTGTACTTCAATAAAAAATTTAAAAAAAAATTTTTTAAAGGGTACACAGCTCCCTGGGGTCCTTTTCTAAAGATGTGATTGGCGTGTGGGTACTACAATGACAAAATGAGTCAGAAGTCAACAGTAACTAAGTGTGATTGATTCTCTCGAGCCTCAACTTGTCAGATTCTCCGAGGGAACCACCCAATAAAAGGATGAACTGTCACAAGGCGTCCGCCTGTGATTTATTCTTACCAAGCCAAGCTTCAGAAGGGACTTCGAAAAATAAGAATACTCAGAGTACCTACACTCAGAAGTGGAAAATGAAGACTTCTTTTAACCCGAGTGTTAAAGAGAAAATAAATCCCAAACTCCAGCTTACCAGATCAACCCCAACTCTAGAACCAGGTCATGGTGAGATAAGTGACAGCAGTATCTGTTCCCCTATGGGCTTGCTCCCTGATTCTCCCGCTGAACAAGAATGGGCGCCTGTGTAGCAAGGGGAAGAAAACCTAAGCCTCGTACCAGGAAACAAACTCAGGAGAGAGAGGCAAGCAAGTAAGAAGAGTGTAAGAGGAGCAGGGCCCACGTGAAAGATGTCTTCGCAGGGTCCTGAGGAGCTTGGTGGGGTGCCAGGAAGGCTCCCCGGGGCAGGCAGCATTCAAGCTGTCCCTTTCTGAATGAGTATAAAGTTGCCAGATGGAGTGGGAAGAAACGTGTGAACAGGAGAAGTGGCAGATGGGGCAGGGCAGGGGGTTCCACCGATGGGCTCTTGTCCAGACTCTAGGTCACAAGGGCCCAAGAGAAAAGTTGACCAAACACCAGTTCTGGGCATATTTCCACTCTGGCCATCTCACCCCACATCTTCCTCTTCCACAGAAGGAAAAGCAGGGCTGGGTGATTTGGGGGATGGTGCCACGGACGGCAGGGAAGAGAGCACCAAGAGCCCCAGCGTCTTAAGTGATTCCTGGCACTTCTGTGTCTCCAACTCTCGTCCACAGCCAAGAGACAGTGGCCTCCACCCATGTACCTTTCTCCCAAATGACCAACAAGAGCAGCATGACAAAGATTTCCATTGCAGCCAAACAGCAGTTCCACCGGCACAGGAGCTCCTGGCCCCTTTGAAATTTCGACAGGAAGCTCAGTAATCTGCTCATCTTACACATCTTAGCTGACCTACCAGATGCAGGAAATCCACAGAAATACGCAAGCCGCATGGGCAGCCTCCGAGGGGCAGCCCGGTGCACAGCCATACCTGTGTTGCTGGTGAGAAAGGCGAGAGGGTTCTCGCTGAGGTCGGCGGGGCCGTCCAGCCGGAGGGGCGGGCTCCCCAGCAGCTCTGCTTCTCCCTCCAGCTCCGGGTAGGTCCTCACCAGGAGGCCCAGGGACAGCTGCGCGAGGAAATCTTTGAGCACGGAGGCATTCAGGGTGCCCGCAGCACGATTATTGATCTCAAGAATCTCATCTCCCGCTTTCAGGCCTGCCAACGCGAGATGGAAAATGTTTAATGTCACACACGCATAAAAGCAGCTGCAGCGTCAAATCAGATCACAGCATCTTAGACGCCCTGTTTCGAAAGGGCACACCGAGCTCTCCTGTTATAGGTGTTGCTGCAAACAGGCTGTAGTGCACAAAGGGGATCATCAGGTGATCACGTGGTCTTTGGGTCTGGAAGGTTCTAGACTGGGATGTCACAGCACGCCCATCCCGTCCTGAATACACCAGCTAAACAAATTTATTCCTTCTTGAATCTATGTGCTCTAAGCATCTGCCAATTGCTCCTCGCAAATGCTAATTCTGGCTATCGTCCTGGCACTTTGAGGGGAAAAGACGGAAAGGCTCCCCGACTGCAGCCATTTCTATGCCTTCTTGTGCTACGGTGGACACGTGTGCACAGCCAGCTCAAGTCTATGAATCATTTCTACGGAATCAAAATGCAGGCATCTCCTCGGCTACAACCACTGAAGGTCATCTTATTCCAAACACATTGAGAGATGATAGTTTATGGAACCAAATGCAATCATATTTTCCCCTCCCCCACCTTTTATTTGAAACTACATCAGGACCTAGGGGTGAATGGCCTTTTGAAGGTCCCCAAAGGTTCTGCTACTTTTGCAAAGCATGCTGGGGAGCTGCCGAAGCTTGGGACCCAGAGGAGCAGCCGTGAACCAGCTCAGCCTAGGAGAACAAGAACTTGTGACTGACCCGGGGCAGGTCCCCCTGACATTACAAGAACATTCCAGCAGTTTGAGAGAGGGAGAGATTAGGGAAGAACAGGAGAGGAAATAAGATTTCCCTTCAGTTAAGAAGAAGAAAGGAGTCTGATTCTTATTTTCTAAGAATATTTCTTATTTTCTAAGTTTGTTTGTGGAAAAACTAACTTGAAAAAGGGAGTGACTGAAGGGCAGAGACAAAGGATGAACTGCCAAACGCAAAGCCACACAGTCCCTCAGGCACACCCGCAGTTCTCACTCTGATTCCACAGAAAAATAATTCCGCAGAGAAGTTCTCACTTCCCAACTTCACCGGGTCACACCTATCGGCCAGCTTTACTCAGGTTTCCAAAATACTTGAAATCAATTTTCTATCATAAAATACTCCAAGAAACATCGCAGGTGAGGAGGCAATGGGGGAGAAATGAGAAGGTTTTCCTCCACGTCAGAGGCAGAATTCTGGGAGACTAACCATTCCATTTTTTAGGTGAAAGATTTTGGCATCACAGCATTTGACTTGAAAACACAAAATTTCCACATGTGAAAGGCAGTTATTGGTTTTTAAGTGTTCTCTTGGAGACAATTCTTTTCGTTAGATATTAGAGGAGGTAAAATAAGGAGAAAAAGAAAAAACAACTTAAAAACTAAAACCATCTGCAAGTTTTTTGTTTTTTTAAAAGAATTTTTAGGTTTGCGGGAATCCCCTGGTGGTCCAGTGGTTAGGACTCTGGGCTCTCACTGCCTAGGGTCCAGGTTCAATCCCTGGTCAGGGAACTAAGATCCCGCAAGCCACTCGGCCAAAAACTAAATAAATAAAAATAAAATAATTAAAAAAAAAAGAATTTCTAGGTTGCTGTGACTGGCTGAATAACAATGTGTAGTGGGTTGAAGGGTGGCCCCTAAAAAGATATGTCCATGTCCCAAAACCTGGGAATGCGAGCTTATTGGGAAACAGGATCTTTGCAGCTGTAATTCAGTAAAAGATCTTGAGATAAAATCATGCTGGATTATCTGATGGGTCCTAAACCCACTGAAAAGTGTCCTTGTAAGAGACACACGAAAGAGAGACACAGAGAGAAGAGGAGAATGTTATGTGAAGATGGAGGATGAGATTGGAGCGATGCTGCCACACCTGGAGCCTCCAGATGAAGGAAGAAGCGAGAAAGGATTCTCCCCTTGAACCTCCCAGGGACCACAGCCCTGCACACACGTTGGTTTCAGACTCTGTCCTCCAGAACTGTGGGAGAATAAAGTTCTGGGTTTTTTTTTTTTTCTAACATCTTTATTGGAGTATAATTGCTTTACAATGGTGTGTTAATTTCTGCTTTATAACAAAGTGAATCAGCTATATGTATACATATATCCCCATATCCCCTCCCTCTTTCATCTCCCTCCCATCCTCCCTATCCCACCCCTCTAGGTGGTCACAAAGCACTGAGCTGATCTCCCTGTGCTATGCAGCTGCTTTCCACTAGCTATCTATTTTACGTTTGGTAGTGTATATATGTCCGTGCCACTCTCTCACTTCGTGCCAGCTTACACTTCCCCCTCCCCGTGTCCTCAAGTCCATTCTCTATGTCTGCATCTTTCTGCCTGTCCTGCCCCTAGGTTCCTCAGAGCCATTTTGGTTTTGGTTTTGTTTTTAGATTCCATATATATGTGTTAGCATACGGTATTTGTTTTTCTCTTTCTGACTTACTTCACTCTGTATGACAGACTCTAGGTCCATCTACCTCACTACAAATAACTCAATTTCCTTTCTTTTTATGGCTGAGTAATATTTCATTGTATACATGTGTCACATCTTCTTTATCCATTCATCTGTCAATGGACACTTAGGTTGCTTCCATGTCCTGGCTATTGTAAATAGAGCTGCAGTGAACACTGTGGTACATGACTCTTTTTGAATTATGGTTTTCTCAGGGTATATGCCCAGTAGTGGGATTGCTGGGTTCTATGGTAGTTCTATTTTTAGTTTTGGAAGGAACCTCCATACTGTTCTCCATAGTGGCTGTATCAATTTACATTCCCACCAACAGTGCAAGAGGGTTCCCTTTTCTCCACACCCTCTCCAGCATTTACTGTTTGTAGATTTTTTGATGATGGCCATTCTGACTGGTGTGAGGTGATACCTCATTGTAGTTTTGATTTGCATTTCTCTAATGATTAGTGATGTTGAGCATCCTTTCATGTGTTTGTTGGCAATCTCTGTATCTTCTCTGGAGAAATGTCTATTTAAGTCTTCTGCTCATTTTTGGATTGGGTTGTTTGGTTTTTTATTTTTTGATATTGAGTTGCATGAGCTGCTTGTATATTTTGGAGATTAATCCTTTGTCTGTTGCTTTATTTGCAAATATTTTCTCCCATTCTGAGGGTTGTCTTTTCGTCTTGTTTATGCTTTCCTTTGCTGTGCAAAAGATTTGAAGTTTCATTAGGTCCCATTTGTTTATTTTTGTTTTTATTCCCATTTCTCTAGGAGGTGGGTCAAAAAGGATCCTGCTGTGATGTATGTCATAGAGTGTTCTGCCTATGTTTTCCTCTAAGAGTTTGATAGTTTCTGGCCTTACATTTAGGTCTTTAATCCATTTTGAGTTTATTTTTGTGTATGGTGTTACGGAGTGTTCTAATTTCGGTCTTTTACAGGTAGCTGTCCAGTTTTCCCAGCACCACTTATTGAAGAGGCTGTCCTTTCTCCATTGTATATTCTTGCCTCCTTTATCAAAGATAAGGTGACCATATGTGCGTGGGTTTATCTCTGGGCTTTCTATCGTGTTCCATTGATCTATATTTCTGTTTCTGTGCCTGTACCATACTGTCTTGTTTACTGTAGCTTTGTAGTAGAGTCCAAAGTCTGGGAGCCTGATTCCTCCAGCTCCGTTTTTCTTTCTCAAGATTGCTTTGGCCATTCAGGGTCTTTTGTGTTTCCATACAAATTGTGAAAATTTTTGTTCTGGTTCTGTGAAAAATGCCATTGGTAGTTTGATAGGGATTGCACTGAATCTGTAGATTGCTTTGGGTAGTAGAGTCATTTTCACAATGTTGATTCTTCCAATCCAAGAACATGGTCTATCTCTCCATCTGTTTGTATCATCTTT
Organism: Globicephala melas; assembly: GCF_963455315.2. Taxonomy (NCBI): domain Eukaryota; kingdom Metazoa; phylum Chordata; class Mammalia; order Artiodactyla; family Delphinidae; genus Globicephala; species Globicephala melas. The sequence goes on along the minus strand of NC_083317.1, from coordinate 13,562,193 downwards.
AATTTCTTTCATCAGTGTCTTATAGTTTTCTGCATACAGATCTTTTGTCTCCTTAGGTAGGTTTATTCCTAGGTATTTTATTCTTCTTGTTGCAGTGGTAAATGGGAATGTTTCCTTAATTGCTCTTTCAGATTTTTCATCATTAGTGTATAGGAATGCAAGAGATTTCTGTGCATTAATTTTATATCCTGCTACTTTACCAAATTCATTGATTAGCTCTAGTCATTTTCTGGTAGCATCTTTAGCATTCTCTATGTATAGTATCATGTCATCTGCAAACAGCAACAATTTTATTTCTGCTTTTCAGATTTGGATTCCTTTTATTTCTTTTTCTTTTCTGATTGCTGTGGCTAAAACTTCCAAAACTATGTTGAATAACAGTGGTGAGAGTAGATAACCTTGTCTTCTTCCTGATCTTAGAGGAAATGGTTTCAGTTTTTCACCATTGAGAATGATGCTGGCTGTGGGTTTGCCATGTACAGCCTTTATTATGTTGAGGTAAGTTCCCTCTATGCCTACTTTCTGGAGAGTTTTTATCATAAATTGGTGTTGAATTTTGTCAAAAGCTTTGTCTGAATCTATTGAGATGATCATATGGTTTTTCTCCTCCAGTTTGTTAATATGGTGTATCACATTGACTGATTTGCGTATATTGAAGAATCCTTGCATTCCTGGGATAAACTCCACTTGATCATGGTGTTATGATCCTTTTAATGTGCTGTTGGATTCTGTTTGCTAGTATTTTGTTGAGGATTTTTGCATCTATGTTCATCAGTGATATTGGCCTGTGGTTTTCTTTCTTTGTGACATCTTTGTCTGGTTTTGGTATCAGGGTGATGATGGCCTCATAGAATGAGTTGGGGAGTGTTCCTCCCTCTGTTATATTTTGGAAGAGTTTGAGAAGGATAAGTGTTTGCTCTTCTCTAAATGTTTGACATAATTTGCCTGTGAAGCCACCTGGTCCTGGGCTTTTGTTTGTTGGAAGATTTTTAATCACAGTCTCAATTTCAGTGCTTGTGATTGGTCTGTTTATATTTTCTATTTCTTCCTGGTTCATTCTTGGAAGGTTGTGCTTTTCTAAGAATTTGTCCATTTCTTCCAGGTTGTCCATTTTACTGGCATATAGTTGCTTATAGCAGTCTCTCATGATCCTTTGTATTTCTGCAGTGTCAGTTGTTACTTCTTTTTCATTTCTAATTCTATTGATTTGAGTCTTCTCCCTTTTTTTCTTGATGAGTCTGGCTAATGGTTTATCAATTCTGTTTATCTTCTCAAAGAACCAGCTTTTAGTTTTATCCAGTTCTGTTTCTTAAGCCACCCAATATGTGGTAGTTTGTTATGGCAACCCTAGGAAACTAATACAGGGCCTACCTGAGTGAGCTAGTCTCAGTATTAATAAGTGAGAGCAGGGGGCCCAGCAGTGGTGGGCAATGAAGTACCTTGTTGCGGTCCTTCTGTCACAACCCCACTGTGTAACAGCTCTGTGCCCGTGGGCATGTTACTGAATCTCTCCCAGCCTCAGTTTCCTCATACCTAAAGAGGGGCATGGATTAAATGAGATTCAACAAAATAATCCATATAAAACTCTTTGCACAGCACTTGGCATGTGGAAGATATTCAAGACATTAACTCTCATTATTAATATTTGGTAGAACAAAGAGGAAAACTGTTTTTTGGAATTTTTGAGCCTACTCAAAAATGACCCCCACCACCCACGGTAAAATTTGTGAAGCATCTAATCTATCTGTCTAGAAAAATACAGCACAGAGCTTTGTCTGTGTCCTGTGGAGCCATCTGGAAGACACTTCGATGACAGCAAAGAAGATGCCTGATCCCAACCTCAGATGATTCCAAGAGCAGAGCAATGCGCCAAACAGGCCCAAGATGAACACAGATAAGTGTAAACACAGTTTGGTTCCAAAAGTCAGTTCTACAAGTACAGCCAACATGAGATCCGACACAGAGCAAGAGGTAGGCAAGAGAAAGCAGGAATGTGGGGATTACCCATCAGCCCAAGGTGGCTAAGAAAAATAAATCAAGTGTAGGTTCAATTAATGCAAACAGAATATTCAGATCTAATTAGGCTGCGTGCCACCAGATGCCCCTTGCTGGCACCACATTCTGGTCATTTTCAGAAACACTAATATCTGGACCGTCCTCTAGCAGAACTAGCATCTGGAGAGTGTCCAGAGGGCAATGACCAGAGTTGTACTCTACATTCTAATGACTTGTTGAAAGATCTGGAAGTGTCAAATGTGGAGAAGACTTAGCAGTTTTAACATGAAGCACATCATCAACACCAATGGCTGGCTATAAACGAGGAGGCAAACAGTGAACGGAAGCTGAGGGAGAAGGATGTTTTATAATCAGAGACGCCCACAAAGAGGTCGTATGGTCCACAGGGAACTCTCCGTTACTGGGAGGTCTTCGCATAGCGGTTACGTTTAACATCAAATATCTCTCCCGACACAGCCCTCTGCAGGTGGGATACTGGGAATAGTTTGCGACCCAGCTGGACACATGGGCACCACTCTTGCATCCGCAGAGAACAGTGTTATATGGGGCAAGGGAGTTGCAGCAGACGACCGTTTGTTGTTATCTAACACCAGTGTTCCTGGATTCAAAGGACTAAAACAGGATGTGACTAAAAACCAGGGCAGTGTATTTCCCCACCCCCGCACGCCAACCGGCACATTCGTGCTGAAAGAGATAAAAATCAGATTGGGGTTTAAAGGGGAATAAACCCCGTCACCTCTGCTCTTAGCTGAGATACGCTTTGAATGCGTCAAACTCTGCCCTCTGGACTGCCTTTGGCCTCGAAAATATGGAAGGAAAATGAAGGAAAATCCTTGTCCATGGCCGTTAGCGGTGGATAAATTACTTGCACTTTGTTTCTGATTGGGCACACCTCTGCCATCTCTGTGCAGAGCCAAGTCTGCGGGTAGCACTTCTCCGGTGCTGACAGCATAGGGCAAAGTACGCTGCACAGGGAGCTTGTAAGCCATGAACACGCAGAACTAAGCTGCCCCAGAACACGGGAGGAGGTGGGAAAGGTAGGCAGGCATTCCATCCTCTCCCAGCTGCTCCACTGTCCTCTAGCAGAACAGATACAGGTATCACATCCAAGTGTAACTGACCAAGACATGTTGGACTTTCATATTCAATGGGCATTATTTTGCCACTGCCTGGATGAAGCTAAAAATTCCATAGCAAGAAGAATGACATGAAGGTGGATTTTAAGCCCTACGTACCTGCCCAGGTTCCCCCCAAAAGTCATGTCCACCCAGAACGTGACGTTATTTGGAGAGAGGGTCTTTGCAGATGTAGTTAAGTCAGGACGAAGTCATACCAGAGTAGGGTGGGTCCTAAATCCAATGACTGGTGTTCTTGTAAAAAGGCCATGTAAAGATGGAGAGACACATGGGAAAGAGGGCCATGTGAGGACAGAGGCAGAAATCAGAGTGATGCAGCTACAAGTCAGGGACGCCATGGGCTACTAGCAGCCAGCAGAATCCAGAAAGAACCATGAAACAGATTCTTCCTGCAGAGGCTCCAGAAAGAAACAACCCTGCCAATACCTTGATTTCAAACTTCCGGCCTCCTGATGAGAATACATCAGGAGGCCGGAAGTTTGAAAGGCCTCTGTGTGAGAATACATTCTATTGATTTGAATCACCCAGTCTGTGGCCATTTGCTCCTGCAGCCCTAGGAAACTAACGTAGGTTGAAATGATTCTCTCAGAGTAGAAAAAGGATGGAGAGCTGGGGTTCCACAAGTAGCCTAGACAGACAACACTATGGGCCGCAGGCAGGGTGTAGCAGGGAAGAGCTCTCGAAGGAGGGCAGGAAGTCAGGATCCTGAACCCCTAGCTTCTCAACTTCTACAAAGATTCCTCTACGAATGGCAGCAATAGAACATGATGGAGCTTTGCAAGCTCAGGCAAGGGCCCATGTCAGCTTCAACCAGTGCAGACCAAAGCACAGAGGGGTCTTCCCGAATAATCTGCTTCAAGAAGATCCCTGGGACCTCCATTCCATCCCAGATGGTAGGGAAGGACAACCACTTCTGAGTAGAAGGGAATTTCCCATCGACCCCATGGAGATGGGCTCAAAATCCGATTTAAAATCCAAGAAGGCAACATTCCTTGCACAATTGAGCTGATGGAAATAATACTCGTATTCCCTGGAAGAGTTTTCGATGAGACAACATTTAAATACTCTTCAGGGGTGAACCCTTTGGGCATATCCTTCTCATCCACCAACTAGAGAAACCCAAAAGGGAACTGAAGACAAACAAGTCAAGACAAGACACTTAATAACTTACCTTTCTTGGAAGCTAAGCCAGTTTCCTTTACGCTATTCACGTAGAGCCTTCGAACACCATCTTCTTCCACAGAAGAAAGTGAAAAGCCTAGGAAACACAGGGACAGCCAGGTAAGGCTCACACCCTCTGAGTGTTGAGCGAACAATAAGAAGAACCTGCTGTGAACTAGGTATGTTCATTGCTTGGGGTTATAGTTTTTCCTTGTTCGTATTGTTTCACAAAGCAGAAAAATGTATGTTTAGATCACTCTAAAAGAAGTCACTGTAAAAATTATTATTACCAGGTACATCTATCTTCATACAACCTACCTATCAACTCAAACAGAAGAAAATGATTTTGTTTTACCCTGCTTGCTAATAAATGCCATAGTTTTGCCTTTTTTTTTTCACAGTTCCCTCCATAGCACAAAACAGAAACAATCAGCTTATCTCATCTGGGTCCCCTTGACTTTTTTCAGCAAATCTATGTCCTAGGACATGTCACAACAGAACAACTGTATGCTGTGTGGACACTGCTTTAATTAGTAAAATTCTGCAAACAGGGAGAAGTAGCAACAAACTTTAGAAATCCTTCTTCGTATTGAAACTGATGGACTGCACATTCTCCTAGTGTCTGATCATAAGATTATCTTATACCTGTCTAGGCTTCCAGAGCTCAAAGCCCATTAGTTAATTAATCTTGGGTTTTGCTACATCCTTCGGAAAATAAGGCAGAACAAGGCCCTGAGGTTCTAAGTGCTCCCAATCCTATGGCTACAAGACTTGGTCACGTCTGTTTCTAGACAGTCTCACGTAAAACTCTTTCTGATCAATCAATGGAATGTCCACAACCAACACCGACTTTCCCTCAGGATAAAATACTTTGGTAGATAATCTTAAAAGGGCAATGGAAATTAATACAATTGTAAAGATATGACACGAATGATTTCAGCTCTGGGAGAAAAATAAGGCTTAGGCAAAGGAAAAAAACAGTGGTTTAAAAAACCAAACAGGCAACTAACGACAAAATAGAATAATTAATTAAAAGACTGGGGCCCAGGGACTCACTGAGACTTCTCAGTTCACGTCATAATGAACACATGTTTTTTTGTATCATTCACAGGACCAGGAAATAGATACCCACACGTAGGCAAAACTGCCAGATGCCATCACCCACTAGGGTACCGAAACTCCCTCGGATAGGGAACTATACGAGCCCACCCCCTGAGGACTTTCCAAAGTCTTTATTTTATTCTCTTATTTTATATTCCATTCTTACAGCAACTTCTAACTTTCAGATTACTCTTCAAGAAGTCCCACTGAAATAAAAATAATTTTAGACACGAGCCACTTAAATGACCTTAGCCTTAACACAGGTGCATTTATCTGCATCGCAGCGGAGATTTTCTTTTTCTTTTATCTGTTAGAATAGATAAGAATCAAGGACTACAACAGGGAGAGGATGAAGAGAATTCATTAAAATACAGGCATTTCCTTTCTAAAATGCTACCATGTTATAAAGTTCTGAGACCAAATTTTTTAATTCAAATTTTATTCTATTAAAAATAAAAGGAACACATTGTCAGGAGAGGTGATGTGTTGACAGCCTACTGCAAGTCACCTTAAACCAAAGTCAGTGGAGATGGGTATTCATTTGCTACCTTCCTTCCTTACCACGAAGGATGTCAAGAGTCCCAAGAAGCAGCCTCCATTTCAAGATGCCAATAATTTGCACAAGGGAGGGAAGGTGGGGATTATAACCATCTCCTACAGTAACAAATATGTACTCATTTGTATTATTTTTTAGATTCCATATGTAAGTGATATCATACAGTATTCGTCTTTCTCTGTCTGATTTATTTCACTAAAGCTGTGAAATAATATTCTCTGGGCACATCCATATTGCTACCAATGGCAATATTCCATTCTTTTCTTTGGTTGAATAATATTCCACTGTATCCACGTGCAGGCTATTGTAAATAGTGCTGCTATGAACTTTGGGGTGCATGTATCTTTTTGAATTCGTTTTCGTTTTTTCTGGATATATATCCAGGAGTGGGATTGCTGGATCATATGGTAGTTCTATTTTTAGTTTTTTAAGGACCCTCTATACTGTTTTCCATAGAGGCTGCACTAATTTACATTCCCACCAACGGTGTAGAAAGGTTCCCTTTTCTCCACATCCTTGCCAAAATTTGTTATTTGTAGACTTTTTGATGTCAGCCGCCCAAGTCAGAATATTTTTTTCTTTTAAATAGGATAGCAACAATCTAATTCCCAGCAGACAAATGTAATGCGGCCCAAAATGACTGCCAACAGAAAACAGAGAGAGTTATTCAATATAAACCCAATATATCCGATACCCATCAGAAGGCTTAGAATTACAAAGACCAGGAGGCACCATGAATAGCATATGATCTTGAGAACGAAGGAAGCGATTAAAACTGAGTGAAGAAACGAAGAAGACAGACTCATCTGTTAAATAACCAGAAGTTTCCTCATACTGAAATTCATGACCAAAGAAACATCAGGACAACAAAGTAAACAAAATAGAAGTACTCAGAACCAGAGTCCAGGATACAGTGAAAGGGAGAAAGTGAGAAAAGTGCAGACACCTCTGACATAGAGGGGACGCAAGACCAAAAGTCTAACGGTCTAAGCAGTCCCCAGAGAAGAAGGAATACTCAGTTGCTGAAACGATGCATTCATCCACTTCAAGGCGGCCTAGGGGATCATGCTTAGTCTATTACAAAACTATTTGAACCAACTTCAACAACAAGTCTGAGAGAGTCCTGAGGGCTGAGGTAGAGGGAGGGGCAAGAGAGAGAAATTAGGCAAGTGTTAAATCTTTCCATTTGTTTAGTCAGTGGAATTATTAAGTCATAATTTCCTCCCTAAAGCGTTCTACAATAGAAAGCAGCATCTGGTTTATAGTTAGATCTTGTATGTGTGCTGATGTGTGCTAGGAACTTACAGATACTGAAATTGATGTATAGAAGCTGCACTTCGGTGCTAATGTCAGAGAGAGGTGGGCTGAACTTAGAATCCTCGGTAGATTCCGAGGTCAGAGACAACCGGGTCTTCTTAGGACTCGGGGACTCTTTAGCTGCTTGTGGGAACGCCTTCTGCCAACATCGAACTGGGCACTGAGAATAAATGATTTTACCCAAGGTTATTAGCCATGCATGGTGGCCTTCCAAGGTGAAGTCCAGGAACCACTACAGATAGGCTGCAACTGACAGCGATGTAAGGACAGAAAGCAAGACTAAGCACTGCGAACCTCATCGTCTGACACTGCCACAACCGCTAAGCAAGGGATTTTGTAGTTTACAAAAGCAGGGGTGCTCCATGACAGATCCGAAATGAAAACAAAACCCCCAAACCCCTGCTTCTTTATGTCAGGTCATGTGAGCAGCACGGCCAACAGTACCCTCTGGGTTGATGTCTGATGCCCTGAAATAGCTTCAGCACGGAAATCTGAACAGGTTCTGTGAGTACTTCAGCCACTTTAATAAAAAAAAGTATAAAAAATACAGCGGTTCTATGCCCAGTTTCTATTCCTGAGTCCCCAAACCAAACCAAACCCTCTTTTTTTTTTCTTTGGCTGCGCTGCACGGCACATGGGACCTTAGTTCCCCAACCAGGGATGGAACCCACGCCCCCTGCAGTGGAAGCGCAGTCTTAACCACTAGACTGCCAGGGAAGTCCCCAAAACCAGTCCACCTTGGCATTGGATTCCAAGAGCTGTGAAATTCAGCCCTCTCTTGCTTCTTGCTACATTTTCCCCTCACGTGAGAAAAAGTAACTAAACCAAAGACAAAAGAGTAAGGGATATGGTACAATTCAGTTTGGAGGACCCAGATGCTCATTTGTAGCACTGCTACCAATTACTGCTTTAATTACTGAGGTCATGCTTCTGCTGCATAATAAGCCTTCAGACACATTGATCCCTTGCCATCAAAAACCGTCCTCTGGCTTTAATGCTGTCTTTAGTTTTAAGGTCAAGAAGTAAACAGCGTGAGGGTGTAACGCAAGTGGCCAGGGGTTGGAAATTCGGTTCTCTTCATTAGGCCAAAGCACTCCAGTGAGTGCTCTGAGAGGTGGACTGGCTGCCTGCAGGAGAGGCTTCGGCAGGAATACTGAAGATGCTGCTGCCCGGTAAAGGGTTTGAAGGCTTTCAAATGTGAAAAAGCCTAATAAGTTAATTCAGAGAGAAATACGCAGTAAGCAAGCATGTGCAGTGACCTTTAGGTCTTTCCACCAGACCTTCTAGTTCTCCTCTTTTCCAGTACATAGTAGGACTACTCTTCTGCCCACCTACCCATACCCCCTCCAGTCACGTGCTTTGACAAGTGAATTGGAAGTGAGCCGGCACCCAGATCACCACCTTCCCTCTTTCTCCTTTGCCAAGAGACAGACAATGTCCCAGGTGGCAGGTGCTGCAGGCCTGGGTCCTAGAGTGAGGATAACATACAGAAAGGGTCCCAGCCAACCCACAGAGGATGCATGGTGAACAGGAGAAAGAATGTCACTGTGTGGAGCCGCTGGGCTTTGGTGACTGTCATTGCCTCAGCTAACCTCGCCCTCCTGACTGATCTAGCCCTGATATGGCATATGGGTTTCCCTATGTATTTCACTCGAGCACCAACTTCACTACTATCCAAGTCATAAAGTGTAATGCTAAGACGACTAGTCTTAAATCTATGGAAAGGATTACATACTTAACTACACCAGAAGGTAGACCATAGGAAAGCCTTAACATAGCAAGCCTGATGGCTATTCTCTGAAAGGCCTGCTTCTCAGTTTGGATCCTGGCTGGTATCTGGGAACTTGGATTTTGGGAGGGTTCCCAACACCCTAATGTAGCTCATTGTGTCTAAAATCTGTACAAACAATGTGGTTTGTGCTGAACACCTGCTTTCCTCCTGGGAGGCTGGAATTTTGGTCTATGCTGGGCAGAGGGTGTCTCCCTGACCAGCCTCTCAATAAAATTCCTGGGCACTGAGTCACTAACAAACTTCCTACCAGACCACAGTTCACACGCATTGTCACAGCTTGTGGCTGGGGGAATTATGGACTTCTGTGGGACTGGGGAGGACTCTGGAAGCTTGTACCTGGTTTCTGCGCTCTTCGCCCCACGTGCCTCTCCCTTTTACTGATGCTCTTTTGTATAGTTTTGCTGGATTAAACCATGGTCATGAATAAGCTGAGTCCAGCGGGTCCTCTTAGTGAACCAAAAAACCCAGAGGTGGTCTTGGGGACCCCAACTCCCACCAAAACAAGTTCCTTTAACATCATTTGTGAGGGAAAGGAGAATAATACATATATTTGGGGGACAGAGGTGCGAAAGGATAATTTCTTCATTACTAGGGTATATCATAAGATAAAATAATCTCCTCCCAATGGATCCATTTCTTTTCTATGACAGGCGAACCCCGATGATTAAAGTTAAGAATGTAAAGCTAAAACCTTCGTCATACCCAGGGTAAATATCTTTTTCCCCTTACTTTGGCTGCTCCGCAGAGCACAGAAGCCAGATGGGCTATCTGTTTTAAATAGGCCCCAAAGGCATTTTATGGAATTGTAAATAAGTGCATGTTTACACAGGAATTGTTTTAAAGTGAAGAACACCAAAGATCAAAGAAAAGGAAACATACCATAATTATCACCGGCTGTATCTGACTTCTCAATCTGGATGTTCTGAGTGACTTTTGGACAAATTTCAATTTCTTTGTACAGCTGAAAATGACAAAGAGAAGCCTAATTAAGACTTCATTAAAAATAACTTAGAAATAGTCATCAATTTGTAAATCTGTTTTTTCAGAATTTGAAATCCAATTCTCATCACATCCTAGTATCTTTCTTGAACTGACCCCATTAAGACTCAAAGTGGAAACTTATAACTCACATTCCCAGATTTAGCTCTAGTTCCAGTTTCTAAATAATTCCTTGACATCACTCTGTATGTCTCTTCCCACCCTATTATCTATCACACATCTGAAAAAGAATGCTAAGGTAATCGAAAATCTTCAGTACTGGGGAAAAAATTATTAACATCAAGAAGAGGTTATAAAGATCTTGATATGGGATCCGTAGGAAGAGGAGAAATCTCTGTGCTTCCATTCTCTTCTGTTCATATACCATTTTGGCTCAAAAAGTCCACAAGAGTACAAATATGCAGAGAAAAATTATAGCATTAAAACAGATGACAGATTATGTAAATGACAATATTCTCTTTTAGCCATTAGATTATACCAAATTACTGAAAAAACTGAAGTACATAAATCAATCACCTCTCTCAGAAACCCAAGAAAACATGGGAAAAAAAAATAAGAGAAACTGGCAGTTCACAGAGAAACTTTATTTCAATTAATTTAATTTATACTTCATGCTTAGATGTCTGGACCTAGCATCATCATGGACAGTAACTTATGAAGGTTTTACCATGTGTTCCTGCCCCTCACATGCTCTCTATGTGATCCCCATTTTACAAATGACGAGAAAACGCCTACAGAGAAAGTACTTTCCTAAGGTCAAAAGGCCAGGCTGGGCAGAGCTGGGATTTGAACCCAGGTCTCACTTGCTCCAGCCCTGAAGTTCTCCCCATTACACTATAATGCCTCTCAGACTGTTTCCTGGTGGGACTCAGGGGTACCACAGTAAAGGGTACCAAACCTTACTTCTTCAGTAAGTAAGCCAAAGACCACTTCCAAACTTTATGATAGAAATTCCAAAACATATTGACATGTCAAACGCTCATATAGAACTTAAAATTTGTCATTTAATTTCAAAATGAAAATCTAGTTTGAGCCAAAGTCAATAACAGAAAACTGTCCTTTAGCATTAAAGAGAAGTCTCGGTGATGATTTAAACTTGCCCCCATCTCAGTCATTTGTCCAGAAATAATTTTGTTCAGACAAGTATGAAAAAAATGCAGGTTTCTTTCTCTTCACTTTCTTAGGGCAGTTGACAGGTGGGAGAAGTGAGCAGAATGTTTAGGATTCGGGAGTCTGGAAAACGGGCTGCTGTAATACTAGAAAGCCAAGGGGTGGGGCAGGGGCTGGGAACATTGACCCAACGGCCTAGATCCTCTAGAACTCCCTAATTTAATGCCACTTCCACCAAATGCGTAACTTCATGTTGAGGGCATAACTTAATGTGGTTTTCTTTCTATACTTCAGAAGAAGTTTCAAACCAATGCATTCTGAAGTTAGAGGAAATCGGTTCTATTAGATCTACTGATCTTTAGTTCAGAAAATTACAGTCACCAAAACTATACATACCAAATATAACCAATTTCATGATTATTTTGTAATGTCATGGAATGCTCAATAAAATGTTATGAAATGTATTCACTTCGACTTAGTTTGAACCTTAGTTTTTTCAATTTCCTTGAGAGCCAAACTCTCCCCCTAGGTGGCAGTATATCACCGTTTGTTCTAATCATCTCTGGAAAATTCTAAATGGTTGTCCATAGATCCCGTGGGAATTTAGCTTTGTAAATAAGCTTTGCTATTTGTTTATAATATTACCTCCTCTCTTCTTTGTAATTGGGGTGAAAGTCTTTGTGTTTTTTACCAGTTTCAGACAATAACTTAGTATAATATAGACAGGGCCCTTGACCACTGTCCTTAGGCTGGCTGGACTAAAATTGGGTTTGGTAAAAATCTCTAAAACCTGTAAAATTTCAAGAAGGAGCTGCACTTTAAAATATATTTTCGATGCAGTCATAATATCTGAAACCAGAAATTTCGTAGTTTTAAATGTATCTTTAGCAAAGAAGTATCACACACATTCCATTTATTTATTAAATTTATTTATTTATTTATGGCTGTGTTGGGTCTTCATTGCTGCACGCAGGCTTTCTCTAGTTGCGGCGAGAGGGGGCTACTCTTTGCTGCGGTGTGCAGGCTTCTCGTTGCGGTGGCTTCCCCTGTTGCAGAGCACGGGCTCTAGGCGCGTGGGGGGCTCAGTAGTCGTGGCTCACAGGCTCTAGAGCACAGGCTCAGTAGTTGTGGTGCCCGGGCTCAGTTGCTCCGCGGCATGTGGGATCTTTCCCGGACCAGGGCTCGAACCCGTGTCCCCTGCATTGGCAGGTGGATTCTTAACCACTGAGCCACCAGGAAAGACCCCTTTATTTTTATTAAATCAGTGATGCTGCATGTTTTCCCTCTTTTCAAAAAGCAGATTAAACACCATCAGACATTAAGAAACAATCTGATTACGCTGGCGCTTGAATTATCACGAAATCACATTCATTTCCTACCAGGTCTCCTTGGCGTGCCTGGTCCAAGCGACCATCACCCATGGCCTGAACAACAGCTCACTAGCCTCCTGCCTGCTCTCCCAGCTCTTTCCCTAAGGCCCTAAGGTTCATGGGCCACACAGTAGCCACAGCGAGCCTATTAAGACAGGAGTCAAATAATGCCCTTCCTCTCTGGGGATTTCCCTTCTCACCTGGGCCCTACAAGCCCTCCTGGTCACTCTTCTGCATCCTCCCTCCTTGTGCATCCAAACCCCTCCCCACCCCGCCTTCCCTCTCCCCACCACTCCCTCACTTGCCCTCCTCACTGATCCTCCTCAAACATGAGTAAACTACCTCTACTATCACCCCCCTCCCCTTGCCAGGCCTTACCCAGCTTTGTTTCCTGAGCCTAGAACACTTTCCTCCAAAATACCTCTATGACTCACCTTCTCACCTCACTCACCACGCTGTTCAAACATCACACCTAAAGGAGCAGCGCAATCGCTTTTAGATGTCTATCTTTCTCTATCTGTTTGTCCTAACTTTTTCTTTCCCCGCTCTTGACATCCCGGGAAATATTACACATTTACTTGTCTTTGTTAAAAATATTTACATGTTTTTATATCTGTGTCCACAAACTTGAATGTATTTTCCACGAAGAGTAGAGATTTTTCTGTGTATCTCAGTGCCTAGAACAGCTAGCATGGTGCCAGGAACACAATAAACACTAAATAAATATTTGCGGGATGAATGAATGAATGAATGAATCAGTGTTTCTGCAAACTCTTTATTCCCACCTGTCACTTTAAGAAAAACATATTTAATATGCGTTTTCAAAACACCCAGTGCCTCCATATTCATTATCATTCTACAGATTGGACCCAATAACCAACTGATCATGAAAAAGTAGCCAAACGGGTATTACTTATATTAGCAAAGCAGATAAGTAGAAAACTAACTATTCATGGTCTTTCATAAGCAAAAGAATCCCCAGCCCCACCAAATAAATGCACTAGACACTCCAAAAAGATCTTTAAAATGTAGTACACACTTTCGCTAATAACTACTGACCTTACTACTCAAGAATACTTGACAAAACAGTAGCAGAGAATAAAATGTTTTGGGACAGTCACCTATGAAGGAGTCATTTTTCAGGACAGGACTTCAAACATGTGTGAGCTTCCCTAGTCCATCAAAAATAAAATGGAGGGGCTTCCCTGGTGGTGCAGTGGTTGAGAGTCCGCCTGCCGATGCGGGGGACACGGGTTCATGCCCCGGTCCGTGAGGATCCCACATGCCGCGGAGCGGCTGGGCCCGTGAGCCATGGCCGCTAAGCCTGCGCGTCCGGAGCCCGTGCTCCGCAACGGGAGAGGCCACAACAGTGAGAGGCCCGCGTACTGCAAAAAAAAATAAATTAAAAATAAAATAAAATAAAATAAAATGGAGGTGGGTTATGGAAACCAATTAGCCATAAGTGGCCCGATACTTGTTCAGTAAGGGACAATAAATCCAATATCTGTAAAATCTCAAAAGGCATCCAAGAACACTGTGTGTTCAGAAACCCCCTGCCCTGGAATGACATTTCATACCAGCTTAATGGCCGAAAGCACGGATTGGAAACCATGGACGTATGGATAGAATTCAAGGGGTCTGTGAACTGGGATAGTGAAAAAGCCTGAAATTTTTATATTCACTAACCTGTAACTGAGACTTAGCATTTCCTTCAATTATAAATGAATGGAGGCAACAAACACGGCAATACGAGCAATGCCTGCGACCTTGTCAGAAACAGAAATCACAGTATTTTTATACCATATTCTAGTTGTTGCCAGGATCTCAAAATACCAGTTATGCTCATCACTACTTCAAAACAGTGGCAGGTGTTAGACCTATGCTGGGTCTTGTTATTTAATGAGGTAATAAGTAAGCATGTATATTATCTATAATTTTAAAAATAGTTTTGATGACTATTTCAACACAATTAGGCCATAGGTAATCCTATGTATTCTATATATTTCATGCAATTGAAAACATTATTCTGATATGGGACCTAGAGGCTTTACCAGGCTGCCAAAGATATCCTAAGAACAAGAAAGTTTAAAATCTTGGTAAAAACAGAGGTGCCCGTGAGCAATACTCACTCACAATCTGAACAGTAAAGTGAGTACTGTTTACTTCCTCAGGAATCTCAGAGCTGGAGACCTTCTGTAACAGGGCAAGAAAGAATACCATAATCTCTCTGTGTTTTGGATTCTTTTTTTAAATAATTGTAATTATAATATATATATAGCAGTGTAGATACAGAGTAAGTGTGGCACACCTTAGTCTCCTATACTGGATGAGACCACAAAATGGCCAAAACTTAAAAATAATAAAAGAGTCAATATAATTTCAAAAGGTATGTCTTAAGCATGTACTGTGTGTAAGATATGAAGGACATGGAAGTTGCTTAGGCATGATCCCTGTCATTTACGACACAAAAGATTCATTAACTCTGAAATGCAAAATATATGACCTAATAGCTGTTCCAGTGTTACCGGCAAAGCACTTTCCTTTCTTAAGTAAGAAAAAGGGCTTTCTCTCCTCTACTCACGGAGCACAAAGTCAGGGCTTTCCCCATGCCAGAGAAAAAAATAAATCAGCCACTGTTAAAAGTACCCTCCTCTGTGTTAAACTTAGTGATTTAAGCGATGGTTGAAAATGGTTATTTCGTTCTTCTATTTCGTGACATGATAAGAGTGTTATAAAAGCACACCCTCTCTTATATTTCATTAAAAACACTTAGAGGGACATGAGGGAAGTTTTTAAGATGACAGAAGTGTTCTAAATCAGAGGTCCCCAACCCCCGGGCCACGGAACAGGAGCCTGTTAGGAACCGGGCCACACAGCAGGAGGTGAACAGCAGGCGAGCAAGCAAAGCTTCATCTGTATTTAGAGCCGCTCCCCATCACTCACATTACCGCCTGAACTCTGCCTCCTGTCAGGTCAGCGGTGGCATTAGATCCTCATAAGAGCGTGAACCCTACTGTGAATTGCACATGCGAGGGGTCTAGGTTGCACGCTCCTTATGAGAATCTAATGCCTGATGATCTGAGGTGGAGCCGAGGTGGTGATGCTAGCACTGGGGAGCGGCTGCAAATACAGATTATCATTAGCAGAGAGGTTTGACTGCACAGAGACCATAATAAATCAATTGCTTGCAGACTCATATCAAAACCCTATCAGTGAGTGGCAAGTGACAGTTAAGCTGCATCTTATGGAGTCGACTAGACATGAGCAACACACTTCAGGTGTCACTGTCTCCCATCACCCCCAGATGGGACCATCTAGTTGCAGGAAAGCAAGTTCAGGGCTCCCACTGATGCTGCATTATGGTGAGTTGTATAATTATTTCATTATATACTACAATGTAATAATAATAAAGTGCACAATAAATGTAATGCGCTTGAATCATCCCCAAACCATCCCCCACCCCCCGGTCTGTGGAAAAACTGTCTTCCACGAAACAATTGTCCCTGGTGCCAAAAAGGTTGGGGACCGCAGTTCTAAATTATGACTGTAATGCTGGAAACACAACTGTCTGTATACATTTGCCAAAACTCATGAAATTGTGTGCTCAAAATTGATGCTTTATTGCAGAGAAAGTAAACCTCAAAAAAAATTGATTAGAAACAAAATTCCCTACTAAATATACAAAATTTTAAATCACGCTTCCCCTTTTCAAAAAGAGACTATTCGGGTTTCAATTTTCAGTTCTGTTTTCTGTGGTGAAGGCCTGTCTGAAGTCATACTGTTATCATTCACAGATCCATGGCAAGAAGCTCGGTGGCCCCCAGAGGAATGACTAAGTGCAGAGAAAGAAGAACAAACTCCAAGAGAGGGGGCCTTGCTCCCAAAATGTTTCTTTCCTGGAACTGAAAAAAACACCCTTTGGCTAACAAAAAAGGAACTTGTCATTATTTTGCCATGTTACCGTGACAACCATTTATTGAGCATCTACTATGTGAACCGTTACCTCTAATCTTTGCGAAATCCTAGAAAGTATTATCACCTCATTTTTTTTTTTTGCCAAGACCACATAATTAGTAAGCAACAGAGTCAATATAAAAATCCAGATACAGTTCAGAACCCAAGTGCCATAATGAAACTCAAACCCACATAAGTGTGCCCAAGAATCTCTATAATAAATACAATTCCAAAAGGCCAGGACACATAATTAGATGGCAGCTTTTTCACCCAACAGGATTTGACCCATCAATTTCAACATGCAGGGAGAAGTCATACAAAATTGGAGTTAGTACTTTTTATCTGACAACAGCCAGCTCACCTTTGAGTCACCCATTTAAAACATAAGACTGTCAAAGCTACAAGGAAAGCTAGGCATAATAACTAAAATTCTATCTGAGAGTCAGTTCTGGATTTCACTTTTTCATGATAGCACAGCATCGTTCCCCGCATAAACTAAGGTGGCATTTTCACTCTGCAAAAATATTGTGATATGTAAGGCCATCTCCACAAACTTAAGAGCGCTGAATGAGGCTCATTTATTTTAGAATTTGTTCCACTCCACCAACCACAATTAGCATGAGCACACATATAATTTAAAAATAATCTCCTACAGAATGTACTTGGACAACAGACATAAACATTACCAGCTCATAAATGTCCTCCTCGGGCTTTGGCACGTAGTGTTGCATTTTGTTTTCTATTAGAAATTTCAGGCGCAGGTAATGAGCAGAATGATCCAGTCTATGTGCCTGGGACCAAAACAAAAAAAAAGAGGAGAAGAGAAAATGTCTTTTCAATAGTAAATAGACATAATTAGTTTTCCACTGATGTCATCTATTCCTGAGAATAATGGTGATTTGCTACTGAAGGGAGGTGTAAAATTTCTATACTTCTTAAAAGGTTTACACCCAAAACCAAACTTTAATTTTCATTGAATATATTAATAATATCCCACGGGTATCTTATGATCAATGGAAACAAAAAAGTCACATCTTCACTTCTGCTTGTCTCATCCATTATGCTCTTTAACACTGGGTTTGCAAGAAAACCTATCAGACCCAAAAGGCCTTTAAACATAATTTCCAACATACAAAGGTGATTGGAGAAGAAAAGTGACAAGAAAGGCAAGGAAGGATTTACAGTGACAGAAGAGAGCTGTGCCCAGGCAGACTTATTTTTTTAACCACATGGGGACACTGGGACAGTTGTTCACAGTTCATTTGCAAGTGAGTTGGTGTATAGACAAGGCATTCGGATTTCAGTCTTATTTATATACACCCCGAGTGAGACTCCCTCCGGGGGCAGCGAAGACAGGCATGTGTCCAACTTTGGAAACACGATGAATGACTTGCCCAAAGAAAACAATTCTGAAGCAGTTAAGGATTGAAATTTCCAGGCCTTCTCCACTGGTCAGGATGAGTCAAATGATTTTTTTTCTATCTAGAAAGTCATTCGTGAATTAACTTTGTGGAAAAGGCAACAGTGGAAACATGGTTTTATAACTAACATCCTCAATTCACATTCAAGAAGATGCAGAGGAAAAAAGAAAAAAATGCTCTTCAAAAGTTACATGCAAGTTACATGAAAACGTATTGCTAGAGGGAAAATGTTTCCATCAAGTCTTTTTTGAAAGCATCCTTATCTTTTAGAGATTTATCCTGAAGTACTAGTAAAGATATGATGTCTGGAATCTGCTTCCAAAATCATTCAGAGCAGGGGGTGGGAGTGAGTTAGTAAATGGAGAAACATAATTTGATATTATAGAACCTTGGTGATGGTGACACAGAAGTTTATTACATTATTGCCTACTCTTTGTAAATTTGAAATTTTTCATCAATATAAAATCTCTTCACACCAAAAGCTCAACTGATGAGAATTATTTCAAAATAAGCGAAGTGAATTTTTCACTGGTTTAATGCTCTTTCTGTTTACCTTCTTCCCCCCCGGCCCCAAATTTTAAAGCCAAGCTAAGAACATTCTAATAATTATTCCAATAATAGTCATTCAATTACACCTAACAAATTCTGAAGTGTGCCAGATACCGCGTGAAGCAGTCTTCAGGAGTGTGGGAAGGGGCCTGCAGAACATGGGAGCTGGCGACAGTGATGACTTTGCCTCGTAATTAAACACACATGCAAGACAGGGATCCTGCACTAGAGAAAAGCATGGTTATGGAAAGTAGAAGTGAGTTTGTTCTAAACGCCTAGCAGAATGATAAAGAAGTTTTCTATAGTGATTCTCGGGAACCTCCAACATGTATCCTTTTCTGAGTAACGTGATAGTCTGAAGCCCACCGTCCGAACACAGGCACCACTGAGGCAGCACCTTCCTTGCACCTGGCTTTCGGGTTTTCGCTGTCGGTACTGAAAATCAAACGCTCAGTGTCTGCCAGACCCAGATCATTGATGTCAAACAACCAGGGAGGATGGGTAAGCCAGGGAAGCAAAAGCAGGGAAGTTTCAAAGTGTGCTACCTACTGCTTGTCAAAGAGCCGCTGAGACAAACAACAAATTAATAATACTTAGGGTGCTACGATAAGCAAGAAAAGTTTCCCTCACAGAGATAAAAGCTGCAAATGCTTCCCACTGACCTAGATCCCCACTGAAACCTTTAATTAGAAGCAAAATATTTTGGTTCACCATCTGTTTCCAACTGAGGTGGGAGGGAAAGAGAAATGAAACTTCATGGCGTCTTGGTCAACAGGAACAAATCCACCTGGAAACTTTATCGTCATCATTAATCAACACTTTGTAGACACTCCCAATGGGGCTGCCACTTAGACAGTCTTCTGGAAACCAGACCATAATAGCCACCTCACCTAAGAAGCTTCGGGCTCCCGAAACCTCAGTGTGAAAGAGAGATGTCTGGTGCCATTGGCAGGCACCAAACGTCTTAAGGT
Organism: Globicephala melas; assembly: GCF_963455315.2. Classification (NCBI taxonomy): domain Eukaryota; kingdom Metazoa; phylum Chordata; class Mammalia; order Artiodactyla; family Delphinidae; genus Globicephala; species Globicephala melas. The sequence continues at coordinate 13,542,740 of NC_083317.1, read as the reverse complement.
GGTCCTGATGGAGACATCATTCCTTAAATGCTACCATGCTGAAAACATTTATACAGATACACAGAGAACGCCAAATAACGGCCGACACCTTGAAGTGCTTAACAAAGCAAAGAGAACAGAGCAACAGGAATAAGGGTGGCTCTGGCCGTCTTCCCCTCCACCACCGTATTTTTCAAACTTCCTTAAGTTACAATAATGTCTTGATAACTTCGAAAAATAAAAATGAGCACATGTAACCAACGTAACAATTATAATGATCTTATTTGTAACCCAAGAGCCCGTGGTTTGGTCAGTAAATAGTTACCTTAAAAATGGGACTTTGGATCAACATACCCATGTGTCTTATCATTTTTGTAAATGTTTCTCAATTATGAGCCCCCATTAGTCATGGCTGGTCTAACATAAAGGGAAAATTGTAATGAATTAACTAAATCAGATCATCAGAACTCTCAAGAATTTCATGCTCCTCCAATATTTACAAGTCAGTATCAAGGCAGGTTGAACAACTTACCATGTTCACAATACATCTATGTGCAAGAAAAAATTCCAAATATTAATGAATATTTTATGATAGTAATTCTAACAATTTGGCCTGCTTTACACTTGTAAAATGTTCACTTACAATGTAAGAGAAATTCAGCTGGGAAAACAACTTAAATGGTCCAAATTTGTTTTCCAGTGTTCATTAAGTTACGTAGAAAGCATTTGATTCATTTTGAGACAATGCAGTCCCAAATCATACCATAAGACAGATATTATTTGTTTAGTTGGCATGTTTTTAAAATTTTTCATCTTCCTATGACTCCTTCACAGGATGAAACAACAAAACATAATGTAGGTCTTTTCAACAAATAGTTTGAGTCCATTAAAACAGAGAATAACACGATCTTGAAATCCACCAATGTTTTGTTCTTTCATTTCTCCTCATATTCTTCCATTTCAATCAAACTTCTTCAGGAAACATAAACGCATGCAGTTAGGACATCCAGAGATCCACACGCGCACGCGCGCACACAAACACACACACACACACAAAAAGTGCTACTGCAGAATTTCCAAAGAGACTTATCCTCCCCTTCGAGGTGATTTTTATTGTTTTTAATGTCCATGGTTACTAGAATATCCAAAGCCATAGGTCTACAGAGTGAAGCCATGAAATAAATACCAATGGTCACATGTGAATAATAACAAGTATGAATAAATGAATCTCTTTGCAATTATTTTAGTAATTGCAATGATCAGAATATGTCCACAACCCATAGGCTAACACGGTTACCTGCTATATTTAGCAACTATCACTTTCATAACACTCATAACATGAATCGCACATGAAATGTAGATCTTGAAACAGTTACTGTACCAGAACTTGACTGGTGCTCGGATGGCAGATGACAAACTGATGTGAAATGATGTGGATCAGACAGAATAGGAAAGAGAATGGCTGAATGCAAGAGACAGAAGAAAAAGATTGATTATTAAATATTAGAGAAAGCACCCATCACCAAACTTGAGAACGACAATAAAGAAATAAAAGACAGACATTCTGACAATCACTGTTGTTTTCAGTCCCTCCTCCAAGAGAAAAAAAAAAAAATCACTCAACATTAATCAGATCATTAATAACATGTGGCACTTTTTCCCCATTATCTCTTTCCCTCTGAAGAATAAAATCGGCTCCACTAACTACAATAAAGTGTTTTCCGAAGCAGCAAGCTTTAGAAGGTGCCTGGCTCCAAGTACATATAATTTAGCCTACACAGGTGCTTTTCTGGAGACCATCAATTTCTTAAAGTGCACACAAAATTTTTCTGTTTTTAAACTCAAGAGATGTAAGCTTGTTCCACACCTTATTTTTTTCTATGTTTTGGGGCAAAAAACCTGAGGATTCAGGAAAAACTGAGTGGGATGACCTTCTCTTGTTAGAGAAAGGCATGTGTGTCGTAATGATGCCATTAAAAACCCTGTCAAGTGACAGAAATAAACCCTTTACAGGGGAACTGGTCTAACTCATTATCTAAAGATGGTCTCTAAGTGGCCAGGACAGTATTATTCCTCCCTGATTCCCTTAGTTTCTATCAAAGCAAAAGCTTGAGAAGTACCTAAAATCACTCTTTTCCCCAGTCACTGTTCAATTTTCCACCAATCAATGTTTATTGCTAAACTCTGACCTACCCTCTGATATCTGATGGAGTCTAAAGCCAATGTACACAGGAGGCTCCAAAGCAAGGCAACTCCTTGGAAGGACCCTCCAGAGTTTGGCTTATACAAAAAGCCCAGAGTCCTACTTCTGACACCTTCAGCTGCAGTTCTGAGAATACTTCCCACAGCTCTGCAGAATATTAATGGGTCTCTAAAGAATCGTGCTAATCTATAAATAAAAGAATGCAGAAATCCTCAATAGACCAATTTTGTTAAGTAATTGAAATGAAAAATGTGAACAGAAATACCATTATCTTTAAAAAGCTAGAATTCGTGTACTTGAAGGAGTCAAAGCATGCAAGAGTGCATCATTTATTTTTAACACCCATGTGGGAGCTGACTGTAGCTTTGTCCTGAAACAAATGGTCCTTCTACTTTTCCTCCACAGAAGACGATCCAACAGGCTTATCTGAGCCAGAGTGTTCCATTTCCCCTTCATATGAAGCCATATTTTTCCTTTATCAAAGCCCTAGTGATTTATTTTTTTAAGTACAAAAATTGCTGATTGCAGAATTATAGAACTGAGGTAGTGAAAGTTATTCCACATTTATAAACCACTGTGTTGAATGAGGAGGTCCAAAAATACCACTGTATTCATCCAGCTTCTTCTAGGATAAAATGATGACAGAAAAGGTTTCCACTTTCCCTTTAGTGGCCTCAGAGAAGACCATTTCACTCTCCTAAGAATATATTCTAGATTCTTCCACCCCTTATGGACCATCCTTCCTGAATCCTGACAGTTCTTGTGACCATCCACTTGGCACAAAGGGATACATCTAAGTTTGGAACAGCCAGATATGGATTCAAAACCTCCTTTGCAAGTGATTATGACTGTGATGTGAACTCAGGCAAGGAACTAAGGCTCTCTGAGCCTCGCCTTCTCCATCTGTACAATGGGGACGTATCGTTCTTGCCCAGACTTGATATGACTACTAAATAAGACTATTAATGCTATTAATTATGTAAGAGAAAAGCAGGCATGTTAGGAAAGCTCCTTTCTTTCCTCTTTCCCTTCCCTCACTCAAGGCAATCCAATTCATCCACCTGTCCTTCAGGGAGGAAAAAAAAAAAAAAAAGAAACAGGGATTACCTTGAAAAAGATCAAGAAGTTTCTACAGCGTAAGGTAAAAACAGAGGAAGTGAGCTCAATCATTTGTCTCTAAAAAACAAAAGAGGCTAATTGTGTGTTCCTAGGAAGAGGAATTTCTCATCATGGAGGTCAAATTTATATTTATTATTTCAGTTTTTCCCTACCCTAAAGATGCCCGTGTACGAGTTACTGTCAAAAGAGCAGGTTACAAATAGTGCACATAATGTGATGCCAAAATGTTCACTGAGGTGATCTCTGAATTGTAAAGTAAGGGTGCCTTAATTTTCTGCTTTGTCCTTTACCTGAATTCTCTAAAACTTGTGCAATGAGCATGTAAGATGCTTATCACAAATCTATCAAGTACACACGTTGAAAGAGGCTACTTAAAAGAATCCCTCTCCTCCCGGCGCTGAAGAATTCACTTCCACTTATTAGGCATATTATCACAAAGAAATCCAAAGCTGCTCTGAAATGAAATGGAGATGTTCTTGAAAGCACCCTCCCCTGCCACACGCTTCTGAGTGTTCATGGATTCCTCCGCTGCATTCTGTTCTTCTCAAGAAAGCAACCCCAAGTAGCCTCATACCTTGCAGATCAGCTCCAGGGTGTCCCGGGCTGTGTCCCCTGGCCGGACGGCTGTCAGAACTGGCTTATTATTTGGCAGACAGAACCAGGACGGAGTGAAATACTCGTGGACCCAAATGTCACAGTCAGGGTTGTGCTGGTGGACGCTGGGTAAGACCATTTCTTTCTCCCTCTACGATAAGAAATAAAGTTAGCAGAGCAGCAAGTTAGTCTCTCAAGATCTAGATCCCCAGATGGCACACAGGAATTACCCACTCCAATGAAAAGGGCCCAGGGCAGAAGTGGCGGCAGTGGTGAAGGACAGAGAGCTCCTCCGAGAAAAGAAGAAATTATAGAGAAAGGAGCTTCCTGGAGGTAGGAAAGATGTCTCAGAAGAGAGACAGACCTCGCACCTGATCCACGGCAACCACGGGTGGGCATTGCATGATTGAGTGGGTTTCAAAATTGGAAGAAAGAAAGAAATGGAAAAAAAAAAAGAAAGAAGAAAGAAATGGGCTATCCGTTCGGTTCGGCTTTATTGCCACGATTTCTTCCACAAACCATTTAAATTTAGAACTGAGATTCCTCCAGCAAAGCCTATCTACCGTGTGAGCTATATGTTTCAAAGGCAACCATGAGGCTGCAAAGAAATTTTTAAAGAAAAGATGATGTTCTGGCATTACCTACTGACAAGCAGCATCGTTTGTGTGCTCACATTCGACATCTGATGTAACTCTGGGAGAGAGACAGCCTCATTTCCCAGATGAGGCTTAGAGAACTTCAAAGACCAGCTTTCTGGCCTTCTTAGGCTGTTGCCATCACTCCATCCTCTACATCAGGGAGTAGCACCAAGTTTCTAAGGGTGGGAGGAGCCGTGTCCTATGTATACCCTTCAGCAGCTGGGTTATATCTAAGTCAGCTAAACAGCTAAAGCTAAAAACACTCCATAGGTTGATGAAATATTAGGAGCCTAATCTCTCTGAAATAAGCAGAGAAATCATTCCATTAGATTTTAGCAATGGAAAAATAATACTGATGCTCAATATGTCGTTTACATCCAGGCCACGGATTGGTAAATACATATCTACAGATTACTGAACACTTGGCACTATCCGCAAATTATAAGAAGAAACAAGTTTCCAAACGAAGGCTGAGAAGTAGTAACATAACAACTTCCATATGTAAAAAGAACAGATCCCAGCATGGGGAAAAGATTTTTGTAAAGGCTACTAAACTAAATTCAATTGAGAAGACAATTTCAGCTCTGCCTTTGAATGGTGTGGCTTTCATAGATAAACTGAACCCCAGGGAAGGAACTGTCAGAACACAATCAACTTGCCCAAATCCCATTAACTATCATTGGAATCTTCCCATTCTGTCCTTACATGCCACCTAAAATAACTGCCCTTAGCACTACAGCAGCCCAAGTTTTGCATCTAACCTGCTCTTTGAGAACAAGGCATTCCAGCCAAGGAGGAGGATAAAGGGGTATCTTGGAAAAACAAAAAAGCGACACAGAAATCCAGTGGAACAACTTCTGCAGCTTCCAGGATCTGTGTGCCTGGGGAAAATTAAAAGTGCACTAATAATGGTATGCAAGATGAATTAGCTAACTTCAGAAATGACTACATGAACATCAAAAACATCTATGCTTGGATTGCACATAAGAAGAGCAATTTAATTTCATCAGAAACAGACAGATGCTCAGAGAGAGTGCTATGGTTGGGTATCTCCAAGGACAGCAGCCTTTATATCCACGATGACATAATCCAGGAGTAGTTTAGGTAGCCAAGGGAGAAAAGGCCTGTCCACAGCCACTCTTATCCCCCTTCCCCCCAACAGCCAGAACTCCCCTACTACACTCTGATTTTGGAGGCTCAGCTCCATCTAGAAGGAGGGGCAAGCCATTGCTCGGCTGCATGGCAACCGAGAGCTGAACCCTGTCATATTGATTCTGAGTCCAAGAACCAGAGGATCATACCAAGGTCCCATTATCAACACCAGAATCCCCCCACTGCCCCCAGCAACGAGGCCGCCTGTATCATCATTAGGGTCTTTAAAACAAGGAATGTCCATTTATTTAGAGGCTGAAGAAAAGTGGCCTAGAAAAAAAAAATCAATATTCTTTATGGGCTTTCAATCAGAGCAGTTGGAAAGACCCTTCTAAATCCGAGCACAAGGTTGAATCAAGTCTGGGCATCTTTAATCGAACGCTTGTCTTGGGAGGCGAACGCATTTTGTTTTTAAAGAACAAACTGTCAGAACAGTTCTTTGAAATTAATTGAAGGAAAAAAGCAGCATGTGTGGGTAGAGAGGGAGGGCAGTAAGAACTCACCTCCTGAGAAGAAAGTTGTATATGAGAGGAATTAACAATGGCATAAAATATTCTGCTACCCAGTACCCCACAATTTCCTCTTATAGTCTACATGGAAACTTCAACAGTCAAATGATAGTTATTGAAAATGTTACGTCAGCAGGAGAATATTCTTACTGTTATCAAGTTTTCCATCTCTTCTCGACCTGTTACATAATTTTAAAGGACCGATCATTTCAGTTTTTAATACTGAGTGTACTTAATCTTAGGATCCCAAGAAACCACTGCATTGTGTAGTGTTGATGTATTTGTGGTACTTTTAGAAAAGGAACATGTGTTTGTTTTTACCTTGCCATCTGGAACAGTGTCATCAAATATTCCCTCTAAGGATTTCTTTACAGCCTCAGTTCCCTCACCGAACACCTGCGTACACAAAAGTATCATCTTAAGAAGAAATCTGGGCAAAAGGGCAAATGAAGCATGAGAAGGGGGATGAAAACAGGCCTGACTATTAGAAAACATTACAGAAGTTTCAGATACTCTTACATCAAATCCTGAAGTAGGTAAAATAATGTACTAGCTAAAAGACCACGAAAATCATCCCTCTATCTATAACAGATCACTTCCCACGTCTTGGACAATTTTTTTTAATTGGCTTTAGATCTGGACATTTCATCTAAATTTAAAGAAAATAAACCTGCAAATGCAATGAACCAGATTCATTCACAGTGAAGAATTTCAGCTACAGCATCACTTACCTAATCAGAAATTTATCAATAATAATTTGTTTACTTTTTACCTCAGAACCTGAGAACATATGTTTATAATTATATTACCATAACACCAAGGAAAAATTTCTTATTTAAAAAATAGAAACTTGTCTAGCCTTTGAAATTTAATGAATCCTGCTAACTTAAAGATATGACTAAAATCACATCAGGGTACCAATGCCACTAGGTAGTCAAAACCTAAACACATGGGAAAATTTCATAGGTTTGCTCTCAACCGATTGTGTACAGTCGGTATAATATACATGGTTAAGAAAAAGTCTTTGCTCCAATGCAAATGAGATATATAGAAACATACAATTTTTATCCATTTCAAAGTACTAAATTAACAAGTAACTTTCTATTGGTATACTTACGGCCAAGTAAGAGGTTTTTTTAAACTCTTACTGTAAGAGAGAATAACAAGAATTGTTTGTAAGACATTACATGGTCCTTTGATTAAAAGAAAAAGTTAAAACATTCTCTTGGATTCATTTAAATTCAGGCATATGTTTCAGCAGCAATGGACTGTAACATAAGTGGGCACCCATAAGGCAGAAGCACACAAGTGAACTAAGGCTTTCAATAGAAGAGAAATACAACCCAAACTTCCAGCTGCGAACCCTGACGTGTATTTACAGTGTCCGTCTGAGTCACCTGCAATGCCGAACGATGCACACAAAAGGACACCACCACCTCCTGAAACAAGGGGGGAAATGCTGATTGTTAATGCCACCCTTTTGCAGGTTTAACCAAGAGCATCAAGTCTCGTGCGATTTTTCCGAAGAAATACTGACTTTCCTCCAAACAGTTTCTTCTTCGGATTTACACAGAAGCAAAACCCCAGGTAGCAAACTTGATGATGCTCTACTCTCCCCAAAGACCAGAGAACAAACTGCATGAACGCTCAGCCTCTTCCCATCTGCTCGTCTGGTCCCCTGCAAGTTCCACCAACGGTCCAGACACTCCAGGTGGAAACAATGAGTGTGGTGGTCAGCTAAGGACGTAATACATCAGCTTTCACGATTAATTTATTTTTTAAATGTCAGTTCTTAAGTAAACTAATGGCTGAACTGGTCGAATAAACAATGAGATCTTTTTTATTGAGTCAGTCAATGGAATTCTCACTTTGCCTACGGGCTCAGAGTGAATAGGTCAAATTGGCAATCCTAGTCATGACCTCAAACTGCTCAGTGCCTCTACGGCTCATGCACTGGACGTTCTCCTTCTCCTGAAAGACAAATACCTATGTTCTTCCAGTTCTTAAAATCTGAAGCAGCTCTGGAGCCACTTGTTTCTCAAAGCCAAGGAAGGCGGGTGACAATGACAATGGAGAGTTGCCCAGAAGTAACTCCCGCAGGAAAGTGGACTTAGCTAGTAAAAAAGTCAAAGTAATGAGGCCAGAGCATTTGGTTAACAGAGGCCCAATGATGCAGCACCCTAGGGGGTGCCACTCATGATGCACTGAGGTAGGTCCCCTTCAAGCCCTGGCACCTGGGTAGTAGAAGGGACTCACAGTGGTGAGTGAGCGCTCTCGGATTCCTGGTTCCTGATGTGAGTAGGCAGAAGAACTGCCCATTTAATGTCAACCCCCAAAAGTCAAGGGCAAAGAAACAATCAGATTTCCCTGGAGGCTGCCTTTGGTGCAGTGCCAGAGGCAGCTTAAAAGACTGCTCAGGTGCCCACTTGGCTTCATCATCAGGCCCTGCTTTTCTTCTGAAAACTCAGGAAGAAGTGCACTTTCAGTACCTCTGTAATTACCCAGGGTTTGGAAAGGTTGCAGGTGGGAGACTGGAGCCTGGTGATAGACTAATAGCAGAGTTCAATGTTATGGGTATACGTTATCTATTTAAAGCATCTAGGGGCTTCCCTGGTGGCGCAGTGGTTGAGAGTCCGCCTGCTGATGCAGGGGACACGGGTTCGTGCCCTGGTCCGGGAAGATCCCACATGCTGCAGAGCGGCTGGGCCCGTGAGCCATGGTCGCTGAGCCTGCACGTCCGGACAGTGAGAGGCCGCGTACCGCAAAAAAAAAAAAAAAAAAAAAAAAAAAAAAAGCATCTAGCACAACTAACTTCTTTGTGTCAGCTAGTTGATGTGATATAACAGTATCAATCAAGGAACAATGCACACACATGCACACCCCAAAGTGAGGTGTCCGTGGGAGCAATCTACGCTTGCTTTCTCATCCACCCTGGAACCTACCTGATTGATGCTTGGGCGTCCCTGCTTCTTTTTGGAGGTAGTGTCCAGACCCCAAAGAGAAGAAAACCTGCTCCTCCTCTTGCTGGCAGATCTGGACATGGCCTGAGTACGTCTTCTGACTCCAGTTTCACCAGTGCGAGCGGCCACCTGAGGAACGGCAAGAGGGGACATCAACAAGAGATGTGTCAAGACCACTCACCTGTTCCCCAAGCCGTCCTGTAAGTCCCACCCTCCAAAAGCCCCTTCCCCCTCATGCCAGCCAACCCTGACCCCACCACCCAAAGCATTTCATCCATGACTTACACATATAGGGACTTTGAGGGCCCTTCCTAGATTCAAAATATAAACGAAAGGTTGGCAAACTCAATCACTGTCTGAAAACATCAGTAAAAATACGTAAAATAGTAATGGAATGTATGCTAGGTTTCCAAGAATTAGATACCCTTCTGGTCACATCCCTGAACTCCAGCATCAAGTTAAACTAACCATACTTTCTTGAGATTCTCTCCAAATGGTACAGAGTTGTTTCTTCGCTCTAACAAAAAATGATGGCTGAGTGTCAGCAAAAATAGTGAAGACAGCACATTTTGGTTCCTGTGATTCCATATTGAATCTAAATTTACCAATCTCTTCTATTTAGTTGTCTCAGAATTACATGAAATCACTTTCCTTATTAGGCAAGTGATAGCTGTCCCCCAATATCAATGTCCCTTCTGCCTTAGAGAAACCCCAAATATAGCTGACCATCTGGCTGACCGAAGTGAACTTATTTTCCTTGTAGCAGGGCATGGGCTTGTGATGAAGTTCTGGTCAAGGGGAAGTAGAAGGGTTACACTAAGTCCCCTATATATGAACCTTCAAGTTGCGAACTTTCAAAGATGCGAACGTGCATCTGGTTCTAGCGAGGAACCAGGACCTGAGCCATCAACGTCAGGCATGAGTAAAATTGCAGCTTGCCCTCCATCTCCTGTTGCTGAGGATCCTTCAGCTCTACCATCTCCCACCTCCTCTCCCTCCTCCAGTCGTAACTCTTCTTGCCTGTTCACTCGATGCCAGCCCCTGTATGCCAGCTGTTGGACTGTACTACTATACTTTTCGAGGTACTGTACTGTAAGATTAAAAATGTTTTCTTTATTTTTTGTGTTTGTTTTTTATGCATTATTTGTGTGAAAAGTATTATAAACCTATTACTGTACAGTGCTATACAGCCAATCGTGTTAGTTGGGTACCTAGGCTAACTTCGTTAGACTTCCGAACAAATTGGACTTGCGAATGCACTCTTGGAACAGAAGTCGTTTGTATGTAGGGGACTTACTGTATTTGTAATTTCCAGAAATGGTCCTCGAAAGGAGGGGTTTTTCCATTATCCTTCACTTTCCTCCTTTCCCGAAACATGAAAACTACCACAATTAATTTTTTGCTTACAACCTTCCAGACTTTATTTCCAAGCAAATATCTATATAATCGTTTTACAAAAATGGGAATGTACTGAACGTATTTGGCAATTCTGTCATTTTCACTTAAAATACGGTATGCATCTTTTTATTAAAACAAATTTTAACTTCGGGGAAAAAAATTGTATTTGTTTTTTAAAAAGGAAGCTAAACTCTGTTGAGATATTTGCAAGGTGCCAGCGACCCAGATAAATAGTTCAATATTGCAGAAGGGAACACGCCAAATCTAAATCTGCCACTGTGATCGCCACTCAGGCACATGCAAGATCTCTGAGGACTCCACATCGTCTTCCCAGGCAATCCTTCAGGCTTGAGCCTTATACTACAGGTTGTAAGCAAAGTCCCAGGAACTTGAGGGACCTTCTGCCAGGAGGTCTCAATAGGCCACCCATGGGCTCTCCTTTCAAAAGAGGGAGTGTCAGGAGGTACTGCGAGTTAGACTTGAAACTTCCCCGCCTGCTCTTTGTCACTGGAGGTATATATCTTGGAACCTACTTGTCATAGATTCCCACACGGTCAACTCCCAGTGTGACGGCTGCCAACTGGCAGCATTCTCAGGAATGAATACTGTTGGGTAACACAGGGGACCCCCCCCCCAGTAGTCAGCACATTGGTTACAAGGCACACCCTTCTGCGGTTTTCAGTATTGACAGGGTCAACACCCTGGAAGCCCCATGAGTAGATTGGCAAAGACCCCCCCATACCTATCAAAACCAGGAATCAAAACAGTTTCTCTCCGAGGGTATTAGGGGGAAAGTTTTAGTCCCAAACAAAAAAGAGGAGGGAGCTGAGAGGTCTTGTATTTTCTCAGCTTAGCACATAAGAAAACCCAGATCAGGGTATGTGAAAATGTGGTACTCGAGACAATGGTGGGAAAGTGCTCCCAGAAAGAGTTCTAACCCACTATTACACTCAAGGTGTTGTAGGGAACAAAATCAACAAAGGGCACGTGTTTATGTTAAATATGTAAACATTTTCTCTTCTCTATTGTCTTCACTTTCTAAGCTAAAGGTAAACAAAGGTTATAAAAGGAATAAATGATAATGTGCTGACATACATAGATGTTCACCTAACTATGTCAATATCAGTTAAGCTTATCACCACAAAATGATGCTAAGAACCACTGTATAAATGGTATTAGAGCTAAAAATTCTAGAAAAAAAATACATGCAGTCTCATGTTTATAAATAGATACATATACACACACATGTAGGCAGATACACACACATACCCAAACACACACACACATCTGTGCCTCAGTATCCATGGGGAATTGGTTCCAGGACCCCCGAAGATACCAAAATCCTCCCCTCCGCAAGTCCCTTATATAAAACGGCACAGCATTTACATATGACCTACATAACAATCTCCTGTGTACTTCAAGTCATCTCTAGGTTACTTATAATACCTAATACTACGTAAATCTATGTAAATAGTTGTAAGGACAATGTAAATATTATGTAAATAGTTGGGCAAATTCAAGATTTGCTCTTTGGAACTTTTTGTAATTTATTTTTTTGAATATTTTCAATCCATGGTTGGTTGAATCCCCAGATGCAGAACCCGTGGAAACAAAGGGTTGACCCTGTGTGTGTGTGTGTGTGTGTGTGTGATAGCACACATCAATATCTGAACTTCTTGTGTCTGCCTGATTGTTTATTTCCTTATTATCATCTCTCCCACAAGAAGATGGGCTCCAATAGGACAAGAACTCTGGAGTCGTTCGCTGCTATAACCCTAATCAGAGGATAGTAACTGACATATGCCAGGCACTCACATTTATTTATTGACCGAATGAATAATTAAACAAACACGGAAAAGCAGAAGCAGATATCCTACATACCACAGTCACAACAATTAAACAGTAACTCTTTCGTGTATAATTTTAGAAAAACACAGTCCAGAAGAGAAAGGCAAGCAACCATAAATACTCTCAGTTACCAGCTGACCAGTTAGTTTAGTCTGTTTAACAAATGGACTGTTTATTTAAGGTTCTTATAGTAACTACTCTAAACTGTTGGGGGCCTTGTAAACTGCAAAAGTTACTGCTGCTCCCAAGACAATAATGACTCAAAATGAGCAAAGGGATTTAGAGGAAGAGGAAAAAAAGCTGGCAAAAGAACTGCTGGACAAGAGCTCAAGAGTTTCTCAATGATCTTGGCCCAGACAATGCCTCTCTTTGTGGCCGGAACCTGATTACTCTATCATTCTGCTCATCTGTGCAAACAAGAACAATGATAACCTTCTTTCAAAGAGTACAGCGGGGACCCTTCAGTTAATTACTAAAAATCACTGAGCATGATGGGAAGCCCTCCTGGTGAACGGTACTTAAAGTGTAGCTCAAATCTCCTCCTCTAGCCCTGTTGCCCTCACACCTCCTCCTCCCATGCTCCCCACTTAATAGAAGGAAAAAAAAAAAAAAGTCTGGACAAAGGCTAAATTGAAGAATGTTTCAACCCCAAGGAGAAAAAAATTCTCTGGGGTCAAATGACAAGGAAAGAAGGAAAAAATAAGTATCCAATAAATCAGACAGTAAAAATTCCCTGCCCAGGATCTTCTATAGGAGATAGAGCAACAAACAGGAAGAGATACCCAACAGGCTTGCTTAACTTGTTCTGTCTGATTGAAACCTCTCACGGAAAAGAGAAGTTTGCAAGGACATATACACACCCAGAACCATGTCACTGTTGCAGCTAGCAAAAAAAAAAAGAAAAAAAGAAAAAAAAGAACAAAGGAACAGAGAGTGGCACATATGGAATTAAATATTCTCCTTCAAAATCACTGACCAAATAAACCTAAAAGAGTTACAAACACTCCCACCCCCATCTTCTGCTGGTCAGATTTTAATAGCCTGCCCATCAAAAGAAAAGTACATGCAAATCACAGATACTGAGACAGGGGAAATTAGAAGGTCTGGAGATAAATTATGGAAGGGTAATTCAGTGGCTTCTACTTCCCCGTCTCTGAGAGGTTAGCTCCAATGGCTTTGAAGAAAATAATAAAGTCATAGAAGTTTTAGGTAGACAGCAAAATTATTTTCTCCGAAGTCTACCAAGCCCAGGAGAAGGAAAGAGCCTTCTGGATAGCTTGGGATTTAGTATTAATACTGATGCCACATCATGGGCATCATAAGCTTCCTAAATAAAAATGCTCCCTCAATTTACGACATTCTCAGTGTGGTGAACGAGAATTTGTATCCCAATATTTTTGCAGAGCAGGCAAACTGAGATTTGGCTAAGTTACAAAGTGGTGTCCAGGTCTCACAGAAACAGACCGAGAGCCACAAACTGAAAACTGCCAGATTTATTCATCACAGCACTTTGATCCATGCCTACTAAAAAATAGGACTTAATAGCTATATGGAGAGGTGGTAGCCAGGGAGACCAAGAGCTGAGCTGTAATTAGTTGAACAAATCGGGATGCCAGTTTTAATAACTCCAGAAATTTGTTTAAGACTTCTTTAAAAATGTAAATCTACCCCAATTATCTGAATGATGACGCTAATCTATTTATAAAGAATACAAACGGCTCTGACTGAATTACAGCTCTGAATTCAATTGCAGGGTACAGCTGACACGCCAAGAGCAGCACAGCTAAGGTTCTTCAAGGCGGTTTCTGGAACCTAGGACTTAACATTTAATTTCACAGCAAATGTGCTAAGGTGCGGTACATTTTAAGTGGGTGTTGATTTGGATGGGCTAAAACCATGTTACTCGCATAGCAATTTTTGAGAAGAAAGGGGCCCAAAGTACATAAGGTTGTTCGCAATTTAGCATGTACATGAAATTACAGATTGCAAACATACAACTACACAACCTGCCGCTCTGGAGGTCAGATGAACATTCTCTTCCCCAAGCAACTACATATGTTGGGCTGATAAACACAGAAGGTCATGGCCTTCTTCAAATGCCTCAGGTATTTATGGTCACCAAAACCATGGTAAAAAATAAAGTGAAAAGGAAGATTTCCAAAGAGATCTGTGTTCAATATACGGTGTATGTGTTTTCACGTGGGCAAGTGAGAGAGAGAAAAAACACATTTATGTATGAGAGAACAAGCTTTCCACTTAGCATTTCCATGAGGTAAATATAAAAAGTACGTATTGGGGTTAAAAACATGACACTGCCTAAAAATGACATGAGTTATCCACAAGCACCACATGCAAAGATCTCTTAAGGTAATACCTTTCATATTTTCTTTGCACAATAATTAAGGGCCCATCAAGAGAGGCTTAAGTAATAAATGTCAGAATAGATTCAAGTGAAGATTTGCATCCGTGACCAAGGGAGGACATATCAGAAATGCACACAGAGCAGTAAACTAGAAAACGACTTCAGAGGCTCTTGTCAAGTCGGGCTCAGGATTAACAGTCAAGATGAATATTTTTCAAAAATACATCAGCTTCTACTCACCAGCGCATGAAAAGATGATACAGAAAAGATTCCAAGGCGGCCCATTGCCACTTTCGTTGGACGGCTTGCAAAGGCAAGTAGCCTTTTAGGGTTGGGCAGCTCCCCACCTTGGAGGCTGGCTAAGTAACAGCGGTAGCGAAACAGGTCCATTTGGAACTGTTCAAGATTCTGCTCCCAAACAAAGATCTACAGTGGGGAAAATATGGGAAAAGAGTGGGGAGAGAGAGGGAAAACAAAGGTTAATTTTATCCCACACAAATGTACAAATTTCTGTTATAAAAGTATTAATTGTAGTCCTAAGGGGTACATACGAGGTACCCTAAATGTCTTAGGTAATACGTCAAGTATTATTGTTTCCATAGCTTACATGCTTTTCTGCAAACATCTATAGACATAAATTCAGTATGATAAATAGAAGAGATATCCTTAGTTGCTCTCTTCCCTCCCATCATAGATTTCACATTTTTGGCCATGATAGGTCCATCAGCTCCAGGCTCCGGACCACAAACCCAAGGGAGAAGACGTGAAAAAATGGAGGATTTCCAGCACTGGAGAATTATATGACTTACCAAGAGGTGGCTTTTCATAGGAAGACAGAGAAGAAGAAAAGCGAGGTGATTTCAAAATCAGAGGCAAATAGGCCAAGAGCTTTTGGGAAGAGGTGGGTGGTAGAGAGTACAGGGTGGGACAGTGGAAAACTAGATGGCGTAGACCCAGACTCTGGAATACACAGTTCCAACCAGAGGATATATCCAAGGTATTTCCACATTTTTCAAAATGGCAAAATAATACCTACCTCCTGAGGCTGATGTGATGGTTGAATAAGATAATGCAAGAATAAGAGTGGGACCAGGGTCTGGCTTATAGTGGAGGCTCAGAGATGTCAGCTATGATGTGGACACTGATTAATGGTTGCTATCTACCTTTTTACTTCAACTTAAAATACAGTGTTAGTGTAAACATATATCCACAGCGCTATTCACAACAGTCAAATAACGGAAACAGCCCAGACGTCTATCAACAGATGAACGGGTACACAAACTGTGGTGTATACATACAATGGAATAAGATTCAGCCACAAAAGGAATGAAGAATACATACTGAAATGAGGATCTATCTCCAAAACATTAGGCTAACTAAAAGATGTCAGACACAAAACGTCACATATTATGCAAGTGCATTTGTATGAAACATCCGAAATTGATAAATCCATAGAGACAGAATGCCGGGGCAGAGGGGGACAACCGCTTAAAAGGTATGGGTTTCCTTCTGAGGTAGATGACAATGTTTTGCAACCAGACAGAAGTCGTGGTTACTCAACATTGTAAATGTACTAAATGCCACTGAATCGTACGCTTTAAAGTGGTTAATTTTGTGTTATGTAAATTTGACCTCTGTTTAAAAGAAATACAGTACCGGGTCATAGAGGGAAAGAATAGACAGAGAGACATATGGAAGATCACATGCTGGTCAATTATTTAAATAGTATTTATTCACATAATTATTTCCCAACATATTAGGCAAAGTTTCAAAGTGTTACTGGGTGGCTATCACTGACTTTTAAACAACTAAATTGAAGGCAAAAATGTCCTCTCTTATCTCACGAAATCTTTCCTTTTCAGCATGAAATATGCTCGTGCACATATACAGCAATGTATACATATATTTTTAAAACACACTCTACCTTTCCCCTAAATTTAGAAGTCTAAATTTATTGAGGAGTCAGGAATAAATCCCCATCACAGTTGAGCACCAAGTTAACCTGATAACGTAGGGAATGAAATTGCAGACTTTCCAGTTACACAGATCCCCAAGAACAGCATGCCACTGGTAGGAGCGGGTGGGCTCTGCTATTAGATTTCTGTCTTTCATTCAATTTAATATTGTTCCCTTTAGTTCATAACAATCAACTGTGAACAATGGGTGAGGAAAACTGACAGTCACAATAAAGAATTTAGCAGTCAGGATGACAGGCTGACAGTGAGACAACCAATAATGTTTCTCGATTCCAAGGCAGCAGAAAAACTTTCAAGACCTAAGGATTTTGCCCACGTCTAAACACGGAAGAACAATTACCTGATCTAATATAGTTTTCTTCTTCTTTGAATCAGTGACTGAAGACAGCTGCATTTCGCCCATTTTCTTCATCTTTTCATCCATATCAATCTTCTGTTCCAGTTTTTTGATTTCCGACTTCAGCAGTTGGAGCGTGTCTTCTTTGTGATGGTGCCTTGCTACAGCGGCTGCACAGGCAGAATGGATGGCAGTGATCCAGTTCTCCAGCTCCGTCTGGCTGGTGGTCTGTGATGGGGGAGATGGGGGCCAAGAAGAAACAGCCACCTCTTAGGTTATCATAGACAAACCAGTGCATTTCCAGACAAGCCATGGTTGGGAGTCAAGGAGGCAGGTCTAGACAGCCCATGAGGAAGGCTAACCTTTCTGAACTCCTCCTTCAGAGGACACCTAAAAGAAGTTAGTCTTAGGTCAGACACCAAGCCCCCCACCCCACCCCCAGCCCCCAACAGCTGACGGGAATGAGGCCACCATGTCTGCTCACCCAATGTAATTACTGAACTCACTTGTTGCAGTGGACCAAACATTTGTGTCCCCCACTCCCCAATTCAAACATTGAAATCATAACCCCCAGTGTGATGGTATTAGGAGGTGGGGACTTTGGGAGGTAATTAGGTCATAAGGGTGGAGCCTTCATACAGGGGATTAGTGCCCTTCTAAGAAAGAGGCCAAAGAGCTAGCTAGCTCCCTTCTACCATGTGAGGACACAACAAGAAGACAGCCATCTATGAATCACAGAATGGGCCTGACCAGAACCCAACCATGCTTCCACCCTGATCTCAGACTTCCAGCCTCCAAAATGTTTCTAAGCCACCCAGGCTACGGTAGTTTGCACTAAAATACTTGTATATGTGATAATCCTATACAGACAGCTTAGTTTCCAGTTAAGTGGGTTGCTATGAAGCAAAGGTCAGTTTCCAGACAGGACTGGTCAGTTCCATGGTGAGAGTGAGGCCGAGGGATATTACTGGCCAAGGAAGATGCAACAAACCTTCCCCCAGTGAACCACAGTGACCCCAATCCACAGGTCCCCTGCCAGAGCCAAGCAGCCATGACAAAACTAGGGCTGGGAAGGTAGTTCAAGGAATGAGAAGCAATACTGTCTTAGGGAAGTGTCTAGGAATAGCAACCACTCAGCAGGATCCCAGCCACTAAGAATGACCAGGTCAAAGGGGATTTAAAGACAATGATGGGTAACACCCACCAATGGGCAGGTAACCTCAAAGTGGGCTTGCTTGTGACTCACAGTGTTCTGAAAGGCAAGAGTTGGGGGAATACCTCATGTGGAACAATGTGCCATGATTAATTCTTTAGGAACTCAATCAATGAGTATTGCCTCAAACCTAGGGAAGTTTAGTAAATGCTCAGAAGTTAGCTCATCTGAACAAAGGGTCTATTTGGCTACTTCAATATTAAAGTAGCTGACGGCATCATTTTTCACGCACAAAACACTGTTGTTGTTGTTTTTTTCCCTCTGATGCATCTTCTTAGTTTCCTGACTCATTTGAGCCATGGTTTGCAAACAAAATTCTATTAACAGGACCCCACCCACATGACTGAAATGTAAGTGAAGGCACCACCGCAGGTGTCTATGTTATTTCTGAATCTCATCATATTCCACAAAAGAAACTGCATCAAATGTTACAAATGGTGTCTGCCAGCAGAGACACCACACACTGGGCAAACCTAGACAATCTGTCAGTTGTTATGTTTACAACAAAATATTTGCCTGTATCTAAAGAAGACTTCAATAGCTAGAAATTCTCCTAAAGAAACAACAGAAGTACCACCTGATAAAGCAAATGGAATCATTTTGTGAGGACTGAGTGGGAAAAGAAGAAGAGAAAAAGACAACGGAAGTCAAAGGTAAACACTTGTAGGTAGAGAAAGTTAGGAAAAAAGGCAATGTGTGTACATGAGATTCATCTTTTTTCCCACTACACACCTAGGACTTAATCATCTTATAATTGGAAGCTTAGAACCGACTAAGCTTAGAACTGACTACCTTTATCCATTTCACCCCCCATTCCCTCCTTTAATTCTTTGAGAGTTAAAAACGCCACTTTGAATTCTTAATATTTAATCTCCTCTTGGAAAGTAACTACGTTACATTTTGTCTTTGTGTATCACTTTAAAGTTATTCAAGAAAAACCCAGAGTTTAAGATCCCCCAACATATAAAACCACCATGCTTCCTCCTGCCTGGTGCAACTAAAACGTTTGCTGTCTCTCCGTGCCTCCGCGTCAGTGGGTATTTTCCCAGACGGGGTTATTCACCGCCCCCTTCCCCCCACTTTCTAAAATTTATTAGAGAAGGAATCAGTTCAGATGGGAAAACAATCAAGTAAGGACTCTTTTCTGAAAGAAAAACTTCCAAGAAGAAAATACCAAGTGCTGGTGAAAATATGGAGCAACCAGAGTTCTTATGAGCTGCTGGAGAGTAAACTGGTCTAACTGGTTTGGAAAACTATTTGGTACTACCTCCTAAAGTGGAATATAGGCACACCTTGTGACCCCCGAAATGCACTCGTGGGTCTATTCTCAACAGAAATGCATTCCTGTGCTCACGAAAATATATGTCCCAAAATGTTCACAGCAGTACAACTTGCAATGGACAAAACTAGAAACTATCCCAACACCTGTCTACAGGAGAATGAGTGAATAATATGTAGAATCGCACAGTGCCATACTACACAGCAACGAGAATGAAAGACCAGTAACTACCCACTACAACATGGATAAATCTCACACACATAACATCGAGGAAAAGAAGCCAGATACGGAAGAGTATAGACTATAAGACTCTATTTATATAAAGTACAAACACAGGCAAAAACTAACGTACACTGTTAGAAGTCAGAAGAGTTGTTTGATGGGAATTGTGGGCAGAGGGGGAGCATCTGGAAGGAAGCACAGGGAGGTCTCCGGGGTGCTGGCCACATTCTGCTTCTGGATCTGGGTGCTGGTTATGTGAGTGTTATGTCACGAGTGTGCCCAGCTTGTGAAATATCATCAAGATGTGTACTTTTCTGTGTATATGGTATCCTTTAATAGACAGTTTTTAAAAGATCCTTCCAAGATATATTACCCTAATATTTAAGCATAATTTTTCTATAACTATCTTAAAAAATATTACCCTTCAGAGTCTATTTTTCAGGAAAAATTGTCACTGCAAGGTTGTAATGGAAGTTCCCAACAGCATGACCTTTTCCAGCATCACTTCTTTGTCCTCTAAAGTGCCTGGCAGCATCTGATAAACAGCTAGTCCCCTGAGCCAAAATATGCTTTTCCCCTTTGTATGCACAGCTCCATGGAAACAAGGAGCTTTTAGATGTGAAGGGAGCTGGTGTTTTCACCCGTGTGAAAAGGATATTGGGGGGTGTTTCAGATGGAATCCATGCAGAGGTAGCATGTCACTAATGAGGAGAGGATGGGTCTCCAGTAAAAACAGCTGGTGCATCAGTGCTCAGTGAGAGGTCAGTATGTATTCCCCCAAGACGATCCTCACTCATCTCTGCCTCCCCTCCCCTCCCCCACCCCCAGCCCAGGGGAAGAAAAGTAAATACCTACAACCCTGACATAATATCTGAGGAATAGTTAGAAAGAGCTTAAAACTCCTGATACAAACTCTGCTAAATATAAGTTACAAACGTAACATTTTAAATAAATATATTCATCTAGAAGGGGTCCAGGTGACGATTTTACAGATGAAGAAACTAAAGCCAGTAAAATTAGAGATGACACAGTCATTTATTATAAACCCTGATCTCCGTCAATCCTATTCTTTAAAAAAATTTTTTTTAATATGCTACACACACCACTCCAGAGCCCCGCCCCCCAGCTCTCACCAATTGCTCTAAAAACCTAGCTGTGGGGTTTTTAGTGTTGCCCACTCCTTTTGAGCTCTCCCTAGGGACACAGAGGGATGGAGTTTTCCTGGTCCCTGTGAAGTTAGGTGTGGCTATGCCACTTGGCTGGGGCCAATGAATCTGAGTAGAAGCACCATGTGTTACTAGTTAACAAAAGCCTGATTCACCCAATTCTTGTCCCTTTGCTTGCAGTCCTGGAACTGTGGGGCAAGATGGAGCTTCTGTCAGCCTGGGTCCCTAAGTGTCTAGGATGAGAAGAGCTTCATAGCCAATGTCCTACAGACACATGGCCAGAATGAAAAGGTATGTTAAGCCATGGAGATGTGAGGGTTGTTCCTTACTGCAGCATAATCTAACCCATCCTGACTGATACACTAGCAAAGTAAGAATTCCATTTCAAAATAAGTGATGTTTTTAAAATAAGAGTCTGTATAATACACTGTCACCCTCCAAGAGGAGCCACAAGCTGATAGGTTCTGCAGAACAACAGCTTTTTGGTCTCTTCACTTAATGTAAAGAGAGCCCCTTCTTCCTTCCGCCTGTGAGATTCTCCTCAAACTCAGCCAGGGGCAACACACCCCATTCTCATGTCAGAGAGTTTATGTTTGCCTCCCACTTAAGAGGTGGAAATGAAGGAAACCGATACTAGTTGATGAAGCTAAACATCCTTTGAAAGGTGCAGCTATCCTGGAATTTATTTATTTAAGGGAAAGGAAGATGGTGGTTGCCAGTGGTTAGGGGAAGAGGAAAATGGGGAGTTGGATGGGTACAGAGTTTCAGCTCTACAAGATGAAAAGAGCTCTGGAGATGGATGGTGGTGAGGGGTGCACAACAATGTGAACGCGCTTAATGCCGCTGAACTGTGCACTTGGACACAGTTAAGATGGTATGTCACGTATATTTTAGCACAACTTAAAAATTTTTAAATAAGATAAAATAAAAAGAAGGGGAAAAAACATACCAAGTCTCATAACACAGAGAAAGATGTTTAGAAAAGTATGATCACAACGTTATGAAAAATTTAGCCATCGGCCTTTTAACCATTAAGGACGCTCAAGTCTCCAACTGCTTTTAAAACCTGTCAGAGGCTGAAGGCAGCTCCATTAGAGAGAATTTTTGCTCCTACTGTCCTGCCTAAATAAAACAACGGTCTCTGCCATTCTCTACCATTAGGACAAATCAATTTCTAAGAAGGACAATTCACTAAATGAGCTTTTCAGCAGAGTCTGTCCTTTGGCAGCGGCATACACGGGCTACGTGTGACTGAGAGGGTGGGCAAAGACGGCGCTGACTGCTGTCAGCAGCAGGTTAAGGAGAGACAACTCTTGAAACAGTTCCTAGCCGTTTGCAGGCTTAACGCTTAACTTCTGAGCTGATCACAGCAGACCACTAACTTGATACAGTGTTCTACAGTGTGGCCACGCCAGGATTTAAACTCTGACATGCTAGAAAAAGCTTTTCAAAGCCGCCAACCTTGCATCACCTTCTCGAACCAGGCAAGTTTAATTACGGATACCAGGTCCACTCCAGCGCCCTCCATCAGAATCTAGGGGTCAAAAAGGCAGGAAGGAGAGACCACCAAGTGGTCCCCTCTCAACTTCTTCCACATGCGTCACTTTCCACTAAACAAACAGCAGCAGACAGGCAGAGAGAGTGAATTGTGTGCTTCTTCCTTTCTGCCTGCTGGGGATGCCATAAATACTGTATCAAGTTCAGTGAAGGGAATAAGCACAGTTCTTGCTGACAGAGGAATAGAATCAGCAAAAAGTGCATTTTGCATAAGAGCCCCTTTGAGCTCAGAGTTAAGATGAAGCACAGGGCTTCATCATGTATTTAAATAGATCCAGCTTCAATTACCCAACTGGATGGAGGATACTTCGTGATCCCAGATGATCAATGGTTTACGTGAGTGGCAGGAAAAGGGAAATTCATTTTAGACAAGAGAGGTCGTACCAGATCTAGGAAACTAAAATAAAATAATTTGAGTCTATAGAAGCACAAGAATAATTGTAAAGTAGGTTGAACGTTTTTCCACTTTAAAAAAAACAAAAAGGAGAATAAAGTTATGCATTCATTTTAAGAGGCTAGGTGGGAATGAAGTTCCTGTGTGAGTTCCTGAAAAGTCTTTTTTTCTCATTGGTTTCTGCTTAACACATTTTAGAGTTTTATTTATACAAGACTTAATTAAACCATCAGTGTTAATACCTATAAAGAGAATGACAGATATGACCCCATAATTGTAACCTGGGGCTCCTCTCATCCACTGGAGAAAGTCATGTAACTGGGCACCACTCCCACCCTTACCTCCCCACCTCTCACCCACCCCAGGTGAACTCTTTCAAGAATAAGAGGGGCTCCAGACTCCAGGAAGCCAGACACAAAAAAAGAAGGAACTGTTTACTGCAAACAAAGGAATACACGGAAACCTGACCCCGTGAGCGGCCATGGCAAAGCTGAGTAGCCCCCAGAAAAGGCCAACAAATATTATCAACCGGACCCCCTCCACAAAAGGCCTCCCAATCTGTTCATGCTGTCATAGCCCCCAGTAGATGACAATGGGCACTGATGAGAACCAA
Source organism: Globicephala melas (assembly GCF_963455315.2). Classification (NCBI taxonomy): domain Eukaryota; kingdom Metazoa; phylum Chordata; class Mammalia; order Artiodactyla; family Delphinidae; genus Globicephala; species Globicephala melas. The sequence goes on along the minus strand of NC_083317.1, from coordinate 13,519,221 downwards.
GCGCTTCTTTGGTATCGCATGCTTAAATGTGGTCAGACAACTAAGGATCACCAGACATGTGACGAAAAGCCTCCAGCAAAAAAGGCAGACACCAGAGCACATGGATGAGTTAACACGGTGACTGTCATGCATGAGGCCTAGAGAGAGACAAGACTGAAGCAGGAGGATAGAGGGCCAGGGGAGGGCAGGCTCCAGGGGAAAGAAAACAGTCCTAATCAACTATTTAATGAATTGGAGATTTAGAAAATATTGTGAAGTAACCAGAAATAAGCAAATTAAACAGGAAAAAAACCCGATAATCATTAACTACGGGCAAAAAACAAAATGTTGTTCAAGAAAGGAAATAAAATGATAGTACACTATTTGGCTCAGCAGCTAATACTGTTTATATGGTCATACAGCATGGTGACATCAAAACAGCGTTAACAGGGACTACAGACTTAACCCCAAATTTTCATGTAACCATACAGAAGATGAGGAAAGGAGAATGTGTATATAATACAGCTAGATATTCATCTATCATAACAGAAAATCAGTAGTTAATGTCTAAGGTCAGTTAAGAAATAGTATGGAGACAGGCTGGGACCTGGGACCCTTTGCTGCATTACTTGCACCTGGACAAACATCTCCACCAGCAATAGAATACAAAGTAACTATAAGGGACTAAAAATAACTGCATACATGTGCAGCTGGGGCAAATTATGAACAATAAGACACAAAAAGACCAAAAACCTAACTGCCACTTTTGAGGTGTCAGGAGCAAAAGCAGGGTATAGCACCACCAAGGGGGTGGGCAAACCACCCCTCCTGCCCGACCCACCAATCCATCCCCACCCTCACCCCACTTAAGGGTCAAGCTTGCCCCCCTTCAGAGAGTGAGCAAGGGAAACTGTTACTTGTTTTTCTCCCTCATGTTGTAGCTCCAGTCCCAGTAAAGCCTTGCCAGGACTTCTCATCTGGCCTCTTACCAATTTCTATTGATTAAGGAGTCCAAGAATCCTGGTCAGTAACAGTATAAGCACATTGATGAGAAAGGAGGGTAAATGCAAGAAAAAGCAAACAAACAAAACAAAACAACAAAAAAAGCAACCAGTTAAAAGAGTGGAGTACAGTTGCTTAAGGGAGTGATGATTGGAAGAGAGGGTAAGGAAGTATGGGAAGAGAATTTCACTTCAATTCTTTTCAGGTTAATTGAATTATTTAAAACTATGTGTTCAAAACAGAAACAGACTCACAGACATAGAAAACAAACTCATGGTTATCAAAGGGGAAAGGCAGCAGGGGGCAGGGGGATAAATTAGGAGTTTGGGATTAGCAGATACAAACTATTACATATAAATTAGATAAACAACCAGGTTCTACTGTGTAGCACAGGGAACTCCATTCGACATCTTGTAATAAACTATAATGGAAAAGAATCTGAAAAAGAATATATATATATATATATATATATAAAACTGAATCACTTTGCCGTACACCTGAAACAAATACAACATTGTAAATCAACTAAACTTCAATTACATACATAAATAAATAAATGAAGCTATCTGTTCATATTGACTTAAATACAAATTTAAAATATTGTAAAAAGGAAGAGGAATACTGTTAGTAACATTATTTGGATGATACATAACAGAATACAAATTATACGCTAAAATCTAACTCAGCCACAATTATATCTCTGCACTGTACTTTTAACATATGTGGAGAAACCTCTGAACACACTAATAGCAGGGCATGCACTGCAAACAATTGCCGGCCCTGTGCATCGTTTTGCACTTCAACATCCATACTCTCCCATAATACTCTCCTTAGAGCAGGGCCAATGGCACCTCATCCTTTGAAAAGGCCCCCTCTGGTACTGGGAATGGGCAGGGTCCAGGAGGGACCCCATTCACTTTCTCCCCTTCAGGGAGCTCTCTGATCCTCTGTCCCAAATGGGGCATTAATAGGATGCCCTAAGGAGCTCCTGAACTTGAGTCTATGGCTCATGGGTCATATCTGCTATTTCTTTCACCAGATGGTATGAGATTGAGCCACCAGAATGGTGCTGACAAGATGATCTGGGTTGAGTCCAATTCTTTACAGAGATTAAAAAATTTGGCCTGGAGTTCCACACACGCCATTGGTGACCCTTCTTCACAACTAATTTATGCCAAAACCAAAGGTAAATATTTCTGAAGTGGCTGGCGAGAGGCAGGGAAACGATCTACAGTGATGAGAAAACAGGACTTAGCTAGAGACCAAGTCAACACTTAACAATGAGAATACAGACCAAACATTGAATCTGTCATATCTGTAGATAACTCTAAGTTAGGAGGGATATAAACATCAGGGAAGATCAAATTAAGATCATAGATGATTTCATTAGACGGACGAAAACCGCAAAGATAAAATTTCAAAGAGGTAAATCTAAGTTCTGCATTTGGACTTTTCAAAAAATATATTAAAATAAGATGAAGAAGACTTTGATGCTGAGGGCTGGATAGACCACAATCTGGGTATGAGTCATCCGTTTGTTGTGGTTTCTAGTAAATTAAGGAATTGACACCAGCATCATGGACGAAATGAGAGGAACAGGAACTGAAATGCAGGCAGCACAGGGCGGAACCTGACAGGGTGTCAGGTTCTGGAACACGATTACAAGAGAGAACGTCAAGGAGAGGAACTGAATCACAGGGAGACTGGCTCGGAAACCTCAAGCAGGGAGACCTAAACAGGAGACATGGTGGAGGGAAATGAGAGCTGTTTTCAAGTATTTAGAAGGTTATGAGAAAGAATAAGCAGGAAAGGCTTACTTTAAATTCTGGGGGAGAATACGGAAGCAAAGGGAAATGGCAAAAGTCACCGGAAAGAACGTATTATCTCAACATGGCGAAGAACTTTCTAGAACTTGGAGCCAACTAACAAAACAGATGGTTAAAGAGCTGAGAGCTTCCCAGGGATGGACAGCTGTCCAGCTGTCCAGGCTGACCAGCTGCGGGGGCCTTGCAGAGATGGTGCCTACCTTACGAGGGAGGCTGGATGTTAATCTACTCAAGTCCAAGATACTACATCCTTTCTAAAGTCTTTTCTACCAAGTCCACTTGATGCTCCTTGTGAAAGAGGATTTCCAGATTTTTTCTTAATCTGGCTGCCCTTGTCCAGGGCATATGCCAATGACCTTCATCGAGTCTGACACACAGAACTAGATGTGGCACTTGAAGATAATTCCCCAGAGCATGATAAAACTCAAAGCCTTAGACTTTTCACAGAGAAGCCATACTCAACTTCTGTAAAGATACTTGGGGAACTAGTCTCTTTTTCTTATAATTAAAATGCTAACTATAACATTTATTGAGCATTTGCTATCAGATACCTGACTTGCATTATCACATCCAATCCCCAACTCAACATAAAGATACAAATACTCTTCTTCTTTTAAAAGGGTCTTTTTAAAATATGCATGCTATAAAAATAAGGAGTTTGGGATCAGCAAACAAACAAAAAAAAATATATATATATATATGCATACTGTAGCCTCATACAAGTGACATTCCTAATGATAAGAAATATTCTATGGAAAGGCAATGACCCCTTAGAGACAATATTTTCTACACTTCTTTAGATATGTAATTGCATATGATTTTCTACCCAATCAGGCATCATTCTTACTCTGCCTGCTAACTATGTTCCCAAGGCATTTAATATAGGAATTTAAAACTAATATTAGGATACGTTACCATAAAAGTCACTGAGCTTTTTGGAATTGTAGGTAACATCCTCCCGTAATGGATGAAGAGAGGGCCGAGAGGAAACGGTACTTTGTAGGTGATGGGTGCTATTTCTGGCTTCCAGTTGGAGGGAAGAACGCTAATTAAAATAGTTTAAATGCAGGAGCTATAGCCTCCCTTTGCAGACAGGGTAGCACTTCCTCTATATAAGCTGCTCTAACATTCATGCCCATTCCCACCCCCATCTGGCACACAAAACCCCTTTTCTACTTCTGCTGGTAACATGAATCTCCTTTCCATGCGCGAATCTGAATAACAGCATCAGATCAGAAGCATACGAGCTCTGGAAACTGTGTGCACTGAACTGAGCCCTGGGGCTGGAATAACCTACAAATTATTTCCATAATCGTGCTTGATCTCCCTCGCTTTAGCCTCACCCCCTACACACACAGGTTCCTTTCAAATTCAGCCCCTCCAGAGTCATGTGGATTACAATAAGTAGAAGGTAGAAAATGCCCTCATGGATCCCAAAGAGCAGTAATTTCCTCTGAAAAGGTTCATTTTGTGCTCTATCCCATGTAAGTAGCATAAAAAGTTCACCGAAACAAGAGGACACAGAGGTTTTCATGAATAAGGTCCTATGTTGCCACAGAAGAATTTTATTCAATGTGACCTAATGGGTATTCAGATTCTATTAGCAATTTTATGGCCAGGAAAGTCCTTTCAAAAGGAATTCACATCATGGGTGTCCAGGTAAAAAAGAGAGTATCCTGCAATCAATGAGATTATCAGCTAACCTGTATAATGAGGCAAGAATGGCCAAAATCAAGTTACAGTTTTGAAATATTCCCAATGAGTGGCTTAATTCTAAGAATGAGAAAAAGTCACTTTTTACTGTAATCACTGATTCTTGCCCATGTGCTTCTTAGGGTTAAGTAATAACAGTGTTGGGATAAATAATATACTTAGACAATAAGGGGCTTCAGCGAAAGAGAGGCTTGGTTTGAATCCAGCCCCAACACTCAGTAACTGTGACTTGACATCCAATCATTAGCCTTTGTAAGCCTTAGCTTCACAGAAGGGGGTACACAAGCCACATCAATTAGTCAAAATATGGATACACAATCTAACTCACTGATTTCCGGAAGAATTAAGTGGATTCACATTGTAAAACACTTTCAAGGCGGTGGCATACACTAAGGGTGCAGTAAAAGATAACTGCTGATATCATAATAATGTTATTATTGTTAGAGTAGTTAGGCATTTCCTCATTTGCAAGATATCCCATTAATTAATAAAAAGGTATGCTAGATTTGGAAACACAATGGTTTATAAGTTATATAGAGGAATATTTTCGGGAGACAGAGCATGTAGATTTTTTTAATAGGATACACAAAGCGCTACCCATTAGGGAAGACTTGAGAAATGAGACTACATTAAAATCTAAAAGTTTTGGTATAACAAAGAATAACTTGAAGAGAGTAGAAGGCTAGCCACCTAATGGAAAAGGATATCTGCAATGCATATAATCAACAAAGAGATGAGATACAAAATATGTAAAAAACTGCTACGAATCATCAAGAGAAGAAAGACGACTAAATGGAAAAAGAGGCAGGAGACTGAAATAAAAACTTCACAGAAGATGATATTGAAATAGTCATTAAACCCATAAAAATGTGCTCAACTTCACACTAAGAGTTTTTTAAAAAAGATCTGACAGTAACACGTGTGGACAAGGATGAGGAAGAACTGGAATTCTCCTAGGCTGCTGATGGGAGCATAAATTATTTCAGTAATTTTGGAAACTGACAGTATCTAGCAGACTTGAATGTGTGCATATATCCCATGACCCAGCAATGCCAGTCGTAGGTATGTACGAAAAGAAATGTGGACAAATGTATCCTGAACATAGATAGAAGAATGAATACTCATAGCAATACAGCTCAGGATCCCTACAAACTGGGGTCAACTCAAATGTACATACGGAAAGGTTGTCATACATCCCAGTTAGCCTAGGACTATTGAAACTTATGCCTATTATCCTGGCGTAATTGTTAATAGTGCTGCTATAACTCTTAAAATTGTCTAGTCTCTAAAGTGTCCTCATGAGTCCATCAGAAGCAATGGGAGAATAAGAACCTCAAAAAGATGATCCTCCATAAAAGCAATAACAACACTGGCAAAAATTGTCAAGATGGACTTTTTCAGAACTCTGGAAATTAAGTCTTGTGACTTGAGGTGCATTTATTGGAAAAAAAAAAAAGGCTGAATCTCAGTAACAATATTAAGTATAAGCGTATCTTAATGCACTATTCTCATCATCATCTCTCTATCTCCACATTCATGTTGAAAACCAGCAGTCAAACAGCCACTGAAGGGGCTTCCCTGGTGGCGCAGTGGTTGAGAGTCCGCCTGCCGATGCAGGGGACACGGGTTCGTGCCCCGGTCTGGGAAGATCCCACATGCCATGGAGCGGCTGGACCCGTGAGCCATGGCCGCTGAGCCTGCGCGTCCGGAGCCTGTGCTCCGCAACGGGAGAGGCCACAACGGTGAGAGGCCCGCGTACCACAAAAAAAGACAAACAAACCAAAAAAAACACAGCCACTGAAGGGGGCAGAATGGGTTCGGAGCTCCCCCAAAACATCATTCTCAGAAAAGTCATTATCTGACCTGTTTAATACTGCATAAGAAATCCCCATTCACAGGGCTTGTAGCTATTGGACTTTACTCAGAACTCACTCATGTACACAACCCTTTACTCCAGGCCTGTTTGTAAAAAGCAATCAGTGACAACTGTTTAATATCACAGTTGCCTGAGGTTGTGGTAACAGCTGGGGCAAAAAAGAGTTGACTGAGAAACTTTAGGAAAAGCTGGAGAGTAAGATATCCATAGTCCTCAGAATTTACAAGGTCACATACATGCACAGAACTGTACACATGCTCAGGAAACCCTGAGAAGGCCCTGTGCTCACCCCTCAGGCTGATCTTGAGGCTCTGTGCAAGCAGAGGTGAAGACTACGGCAGAGCTGTAAACTAACTGCCTAAGTGTTAAAGAGGTACATACAGAGGTCCTTGGGAAAGAGTAAGACATTTATTACTTCTGGGCACTTAAGGTAATCTCTCCAATCATTAGAGAATATCAGTAGTGAAATAAAAATTATTCTCTTTTAAAAAGAACCAAATACAAATTCTAAAGTTAAAATGTAGAATAAATGAAGTGAAAAATTCAACAGAGGGGCTCAAGAGCAGATTTGAACTGGCAAAGAAAAAGAATCAGTGAACTTGAAGTAGGTCAACTGAGACTATCCAGTCTAAGAAACAAAACAAAAACAGAATACAGAAAGATGAATAGAGTCTCAGAGATCTATGAGACACAATCAAGCATACTAACTTAAACCTAATAGGTGTCCCAGAAGGAGAAGAGAGAAGAGACATGAGCAGGAAGATTATTTGAAAAAGTTAACAGCTGAAAATTTTCCAAATGTGATTCAAACACGTATATACATCAGTACATCCGAGAAACTCAATGAATTCCAGGTATAATAAACTGAAAGAAATCAATATTTAAACATATCATAATCAAACTGTTTAAAGACAAATATAAAACCCCCAAAGGAGCAAGAACAAAGTAACTTATCTGTAAAAGGGATTCTCTTAAGATTAACAGGTGATTTCTCATTAGAATCTATGAGGGCCAGATGGCAATACAGTGACATTTTCAAAGCACTGAAATAAGACTGTCAATCAAGAATTCTATATCCAGCAAAACTATCTTCAAAAATGAAGGAGAAATGAAGACATTCCCAGATGAACAAAAGAGTTCTGGCTTAGATAATATAATACATGTTCACTCTATTCAACCAGTAAGCTGAATGGATTCATGTAAGGTTGTAGGGTGCCAGAACCTTCTGTTTCTTGGCCTGGGTGGTGGTTACTTTGTGACACTTCATTGAGCAATAAATTTATGTTTGTGCACTCTTCGTTATGTGTGTTTTACATCATAGATTAAAAGAGAAAAAATACATGCTTTTTGATTGTTCACAAACAAAGTTACTACTTTATATTCCTTACTTTAATTGCCCAAATGGAAATAACTATAGGGGACAAACCCAGAAACATGGTGAAATAACCTATTACTCTCTGCCATGCCTTTATTGCAACTCTCTCTGTGGCATGGAATATCCTCACTGTCAATTTCATTCAGTTCATCCCTACTCTACCATTCACTGTCAAGGTTTACCACATCATAAAGATCAATTCATTCCAATGTCTGTCTCCCATATTACATGTGAACACTTTTAAGTGTAGAAACTGTATCAAAATATCTTCTTGGTATTCTCAATATCACTGTGCATAGCACATAGGAAGCATGGAATAAAGGCTTGAGGAATTCCTGTATTGTGGGAATAAATGAAGAAAGCCTAATTAACACCACAAAAAGTGCATCACAACTGACCAAACTCAAAGGATTCCCTATAGAAGCAAATGTTAACCCTGAAGTGATAAGCAGGTTGGTATTTTTTTAATACAATTAACCATCAAACTTCAAGAACTTTCATTCTGAAGTTCTGAAAAGATGAGGAAGAAAAACTGGTTGGGTATAGCTAGTCATTTCTGGGATGTCATGATTTTACTTTATGAGTAATATTAGAAGAGAACATATTATGATGAAAAATTGTGACAGTGCAAATCGTGTCTAAATTAAGGAATTCATGATCCTTTCTCTAAAGTGCTACACAAATGATATCAAGACTACAGTGAAAAATCCTTCAACCCACACCCCTCCTCGGGCTTCACTGTGGAGGCCTCTGGGAGAGTTCAATCATTCCTGGAACTCAGTATAGACATTTATTTTGTCATTCATCGTTTTTGTTCCTATAATGTGCAAAAGATAGAACCCACCACTCAAAGGAAAACAGGGTGAGGTACATGGGCAGGAGACGGAGGTATCTGGTAAGAGATTTGAAATGCTCTGCAAAGGAGGAGCCCAACGAACCTGAAAAAGGAAGGCATCACCCAGGGAATTGCTGAGGCAGAAGACAAAGTCCTTCTTGGGGTGCTCAGGCACGGCCTGCACGATGCTGTTCTCCACCCAGACGGCATGCTTGGGGATGCTGTTGTGGTCTATTCCAGACCTACCATCGCTCTCGTAGAAAAAGAGTGTGCACCCTGAGGAAACAGAATGGGGGTCCGTGTGAGTATTTGGTGCTCATGCAACAAAAAAGTCTGTAGTGGAAACTGTTGCTTGTGCCCTGTTACCAGGAAAGGGCTGGAAATGAGTGTGAAACCTAGGAAGTAAAGAGAATGGGGCCATGCTTGTACTAAGTCTTGGATGGGCTTGGACAGAGACTTTTTTTTTTTTTAATTGAAGTATAGTTGATTTACAATGTTAAGACTCTTAAATCACAGTTTCGTCATTCATACCCTCAAGTTCTTTAAGATCTTACTTCCTGTTTTAGAATGTGACAGATATCCTCACAGGCATACGGGGGTCTGATGGCTCCTCTGGCCAGTGGTGGCTGTAAATTCAGCTCCTCAGGCCTGAACAGCAAGCACCGCTGAGTGAGGACCGGAACCAGTTCTGTCCCACTGGAGACCCTCCCAATATGTCTCACAGGACATGCAACCAGAGAACACAATTTATTGGGGTTTTTGACTATGCCCTTGGAGAAAACAAAATATAACACTGGCTTTAGGTGCTTTCAGGATAAGGAACGAAATGACAGACTTTTAGTCTCAGATCTTTTCTATAAAATGTTTTGCTAGAGATCAGCCATGTCCTTGCTCCTCCTAGAAGAGGAGACACATGGCACACATATGAAGGCCTGGGGGAGGCCAGAGGCCTGGTCCACACTTAATTATACTGTGAAACTAAATGAGACAGGAGCAATAGAAACCTTTCCTACATTTGTGGCAAGGTGGGTTCAACAGATACCCTCCGTCATGGCCTACATGTGAGGCGCACTTTATTAGTAATTACTCACTGAGCACTTGCTCTCAAGTCATCATTTCAGGGGAAACCTGGGCCCAGCTTTCTGACTCTTTAACTTCAACATAAGCCACTTGGTCCGTCTTCAACATCTTCCTTACCACAAGCAAGGGCCACCGTTTGTGTGAATCACAAAGACTTCCGAGTACAATCTACTCGCCTGCAGTATGAACTTCTGTAAAGCAAATTTGTAACTGACATCGTAGAACGATGGGGATCAATGGAAGTCACATGAGTGCAAAGGCGATTTTTCCCAGCCCGTAATATTTCACAGGAGCATGTAACAGTTGCTGGATTTAAGGTCCCCCAGCACAGACGCACGCAGCACGCAGGCACGCGAGGCCCACTCGTTTCACAGTGTTTGCCTTGGTACAGCCTGACCGTGAGCTCTGCCTAAAAGTCTATTGCACGGTGTTCCTGAATTTCTTGGTTTTATAACTATTGTCCTTGTCTCCATAATTCAGGAGTTTCAATTCTTCCTCTAATCCATTCAAGTTATATTCACATTTTTTTCTTAAGGTTGTACGTTTTCTGTGATATTTCTTGTTGGAAATTAGGAATGTTATGAGAGTAATTTTAGTAGGGTTTTGTTTTCTATTTCTTTAAGTTCTGTAGTAATAAGTTGCTTACATATAATTTAATTATGTACTTACGGAGTGTTCTGGCCCAACCCTGTTTTTCTTATAATTCCTGTTATTTTGAAGATCTCAAGTTTTTACAGGAACACAGAGGTCACGTTCGGAATCATCTATACCTCCTCTTTCCATGTCTTAAGCTAACATAGATTCAGAGACACAAAAAGAAAAGAAATGGAAAGGGGAGGCCCTTTTCCTCCAAACCCGAGGTTCCTGAGGTGGGGCAATCTTGCTGAATGAGGGACATTTGGTGAAGTCGGGAGACATTTTTGGCTGTCACAACTTGGGGGTGGGGAACAGAAGGAGGCGAGTAGCGGACAGGGATATTGCTAAACATCCTACAATGCCCATGACAGGCCACATGACAAAGAATTATCCAGAAAATGTCAATAGGCCTTCTGTTGAGAAACCCTGCTCTAAATAATCCTTAGGACTAATATTACGCTAATGATGAACAAATCCGTAACAGAAAAAGAGCAACACAGCTTTACCATAGTTTGAGAACAGAGACTCAAGCCTATAGATAATGGATACTGGGCATCCACACATCACATTGAACATCTTATGTCTTCCCAAATTGATGTTTTCATAATTTTTCAAAGTTGGTTTACAATCGCCCGTGACAGTGGGTGGTTAAAAATCAGCTTGTACTCAATTATCTACATGTTCCTATTTTTTTTTTTTTTTTCCCTGTACGCGGGGCTCTCACTGTTGTGGCCCCTCCCGTTGCGGAGCACAGGCTCCAGACATGCAGGCTCAGCGGCCATGGCTCACGGGCCCAGCCGCTCCGCACCACGTGGGATCCTCCCGGACCGGGGCACAAACCCGCGTCCCCCGCATCGGCAGGCGGACTCCCAACCACTGCGCCACCAGGGAAGCCCTACATGTTCCAATTTTAAGATTAATGAGAAGCAGCAAATCTGGGAACCACGTGGTCCCTGGTAACAGGTCCATATACCTTCATCTTCACTTGAACATAATCTGTACGCTTTTCAGTTGTGGATGGAGACACTCCAGAGATTAATTCTAAATAAAACCTTTTTTCGTAAAATTAATTATTCTGTCAAAAGTGAAAGAAACTTAGGAGAATTTTCTAGCCTACGGTTCCCAGGCACTCTGCTTTTTATTTCTCCATATCCAAGCCCAAGTCAGCAGCAAGCCCCGCCTCTGACTGGCAAGGACAAGCCCCAGGTCTGTCAATGTATAATGGGACCTGTCAGGAGCAAGAAGCAAAGGACTCGGCAGCTCTGTGCTCTGGGCCTGGATCCTGACAGACTGTGTCACTCAGATCTGGGTCACCAAGAAAGTGAAGCCTCCCTCCTCTAATGGGTGTGTGAGCTGAGCACCCACACCTTGCCTTCCTTGATCATTTATTCTCTAAAGGAGCAGCAGAAACAAAACAGCCCCCGCTTCCACGTCCCAAGTAAAAAATCACCTAATTATTTTTATTCTACGCCACTAACGGTGTTATTCTCATATTTAGTGTAAGAATCACCTGGGAAGCCTGTTTAAACCACAAATTCTGGGCCTGTCATGGGCTGAATTATATCCCCCCAAGTTCCTATGCCGATGTCCTAACCCAGGGCCTCCGAATATGGCTGTATTTGGAGATAAGGTCTTTACAGAGGTCATTAAAATTAAACGAGGTCATAAGGGTGGGCCCTAATCCAATATGACCGCTGTCCTTATAAGAAGAGGGGATTTGGACATAGACAGGTACAGAGGGAGGACGTGAAGATACTAGAAGAAGACGGCCATTTGCAAGCCCAGGAGCGAGGCCTCAGAAAACACCAAACCTGATGACACCTTGATCTGAGATTTCTAGGCTCCAGGACTGTGAGAAAATAAAGTTCTTTGGTTTAAGCCACCCAGTCTGTGGTACTCTGTTATAGCAGCTCTAGTACAGGGACTAATACAGGGCCCCACCTCCAAACTGTGAGATTCAGCAGGTATGGATATAACCCAGGAAGCATCTCAGGTGACCGTGACTGCAGGTGGTCTTCTAATCATGTTGTTAACAACTCAGCATTAGTTAACAAAATGAACAATAAGATGGGCTGCTAAAGGGAACAGAGGTTGCAGCGTCCAGTGGTGTGGACATTCAGGGGAGGAGCAGAGAGCAGGGCCCCTCAGACATGACCCTGTAGTGCCTCTAAATTAAGCCAAGGCAGGTCCCGTGTGAAAAAAAAACAGTAGCAGTTCTCCAAAATGCTCCCACAGAATGAACATCTGTGTTTCACAAGCAGGACCATGACATCAAATACACTTTTCCCAATTCACGATGGAAAACTAAAAGCAAAGTGTGCTGGAGACGCAAGAGGGAAGAGATATGGGAACATATGTATGTGTATGACTGATTCACTTTGTTATAAAGCAGAAACTAACACACCATTGTAAAGCAATTATACCCCAATAAAGATGTTAAAAAAAAAAAAGTGTGCTGTGCGTATGTGTAAACTGATAGAATTTGCTCAAATTCAATATTCTTATTTCACATGTGTGTTCAAAATTTCATATACACTTTATATAGACTATATTATGGTATCTGATTTAGTATAGAAAATAAAATTTAAAGCTTAATATCAGTAATTCCTGTGATCTTTCCACAGAAGATACTATGGCTGCCAGAACTCCACATCTATTCAAACTTTGAAACCACTAAGGTAGACTTTTCAAATGAGAAAAGGACATGAGAAAGAACCTGACTCTTCCTGAGACATCCTTGGAAGTGGAGCAACAAGATGAAATAACCCAGCAAGTCTTAAAAGCTAGACATGAAGAGAAAGACAGCATCCCACCCTAAACATGCAGCAACATTAGACACACAGGCTCTTGGCAGTAGGGGAAGCTACCCTGCACTGGCTGTTAAGAGGAAAGACTCCTCTATGGGACAGTTGGTTGTTCCCTAAAACACACAACCCCCTTTCTTCTGCAGTAATAGAAACCCCAGTGCTCAGCTGGGCCCATCCCTGCCTCCCTTGCAGCTAGGCTGGACTCATTTGTGGCCAATGCGATGGAAGCAGAAGAGATGCAGGCAATTTCCAGGTTGTATCCTCAGTGCAGAGGGATACACCCTCCACTTCCCCCATTTTTCTGCTGGAACCTGGACCCGCTGGTGAGCTATCCTAATCATTCAGACTAACACAATGCTCTAGGGACAGTTAAGCAATGACAAAAGGAATTCTGGCTTCTGGATGACTTAACAGCAAAGAGTCAGCCCATCACTCTCAGACGCTCCACCTGTGCTAGGTGGAAGGGAAATAAAGTTCTGTCTTGCTTGAGGCACTGTCATTGTGGGTCTCAGTGACATGCAGCAAGACCTACAGTCTAATTAACATGCTCCCTTTCTGTTTCACCAGGTACTGAAGCAACAGCTGGCAGCATTAGTAATGGGGCCCACCCAAACCCTGCATGTCCCTGGGGGGTTTACACCACTGCACAGAGCTCTAGGCTGTTCCATGCCTCTAGGATTGGCTGTTCTGCACCAGCCACAGTTGGTGAAATCCAGGGTCAGATGGAGTCATGGGTGCACCACACCAGCTGAGCCCAGGCTTCTTCCTCCTGGACCCATCCTTCATGCTTATTAACCTGTCTAACCTATCCCGCCATGTACTAACCCTGCTTCAAATCCATCTTGTGTCAAAGATTCTAAGCGGTCTTGAGAAGTGTTTTTCTTTTTAAGACACAGAGCTCACAAATGTGTTACAATTTCTACACTACCAAGATATATGCAGATGTGCAAAAATACATATACATACTTCTAAAGTGTGTGTAAAGCGATAGTGAATAGCAAGACATAAATGTATTATGCTTACTAATGAAAAGAAAGACGATGGTATACAGATATACCATTGTATATAGATATATATACATGATATAGATATATATCTCTCTATATATACACACACACACTCAAATATTCAAAGTCTGACCATAAAACAGTGACTTTTTCACAAACATAGATGGCTCAGACATTCCATTAAGCACTGGGTTGAGCCCCATGAAATTAGCAATATTCCATCATTTTTTACCCCCCAAATGACAATTTCATAAGCTTCAAACCAGTGATTTTTCCCTCCAAAACAGTCACTTCGGGAGGCACTTGTTTTGGAATGATTCCAAAAAAATATTCTTTTAGAACTCAAGCCTTTCAAACTGTCAGGAGAACCAGCTGTATATATGAGAAAACTAGACGAGAGGCTCCAATAGCTTAACTGTGAAACAGTTAAGAAAATAAAACATTGGTGGAGAAGGAAAATGGGGAGTGACTCATCAAGGGACAAAGTTTCAGCTAGATAAGATGATTATGTTCTAGGTGTGCTGTGCGACTGCGTGCCTTAGTCAACAATACCGTAACGTACACCCAAAACTATGCTAAGAAGGTAGCTCTCACGTTAAGTATTCTTACCACCACAAAATAAGTTTTGAAATTAGCATGAAATAGAAGTTCCATGTAATTGAAAAACATCATTTGCACAGGTGCACCACGGAGCACAGGATGTACCCAGCACTGCAGGAAGGATGCTCCCTCTCTCACCTTTCAAGGACACCCAGTAGTGCTTCCACTTCCTCCGGGTGGCCGACTCCACCTTCTTGTTCTTCTTGTGCACCAGGAAGTTCTTGACTGCCAGGGCTCCGGCCTTACGCACCGTGCCCTGAGCGGCCGTGAGCAGGATATCGGACTGGCCCGGGGAGCTCAGGGTACCGCTGCTCTGCTCGTCGCTGTGCGCCGAGCCGGCCTCCTCCAGGCTCTCACTGTTGGTGGTGCTCATCTCCAGCTCCCGTCGGAAATTCTCGTACACCCCCTGGCGGGCTGCGTCCCCGGTGGAGCTGCTGCCGCTGTCGCTGCCCACAAAGGCGCGGCCGGTGGGGGGTGAGTAGCTGGAGTTGGTGGCATTGGATCGCCTGGACAGGAGGTCCGTGTCGGTGGTGGCCCCTTCGATCCCACTGTCGGCAAACTCGCTACCCTCGCCCGCATTAACATCCTTGGGAGCCGAAAGGGAGAAAAAAGAAGACATGCATCATGCAGGGAAGTAACCCAGGGGCTTCTGTCGGTCCAGCCAGGGGCTGTGTAGCTGCAGGCAACCCACAGGGCATCACTGCTCCCAGCCTCTCCCGGACCAATTACTCCTCACCCCCCTGACCCGCACAAACCCAACGTGCCCGCAGAGCAGCTCAGGAAAACCATGAAGCTGCCCCGGTATGAATGCCAACAATTTGGAATGTTCAAGAAACATTTTTCAGAAAGCAAGCAAGATTTCAGAAAACTTATCAATTATCTGACTTTCAGGTAATTGGCAAATCAGCTACTGAGATGCTCCCACTGCCCTGCTGAGTGAGCTCTGCACCCTCACCCTCGTCAGCCTGCCTGGAGCTCTAGGATATTCTGCTGACTGATGAGTTATTCCAGAAGTAGGGGGTTCCAAGGGATAATGAAGTCTTTACTGATAACTTTTTTTTTTTTTAACAAAGGGCCTAGTTAGGGGTCTATTCTATAATCTGGTGACTAAAAAGAAAACTAGGGTGCTACCTCACCCACTCACCCAGCAAGGACCCACAGCCCAGGAGCAGGGAAGAGTCCTCAGGCTCCAATCAGCTTTGCTTCTTGAAAACAAGCAGCTTCTCACTTCTCACATTGAGCTAAAAAAGTCTGTGGGGCTCACAGCTCCCATGCAGGCTCTCCAATTACCTTGCCCTTTCAAAGCTGGGATGCTAGGAGCCCGAAGCAAGCTACTCACCGCCCCTGGGCCAAGGAACAGCTTGGGGCACTGCCAGGAGGTGGCGGGTATCAATTCCCAGTTTAAAAACATTTGGAACTTCCAAAGCACTGCGCCTGCTTGCGTGTTGAACATTTCCGGGACAGGAAGATCTGTTCTTAAATCAGAATCTTAATTGCTCTGAAGTGCTAAAGGCATTTCCAAAAACAATGATTGAATAATGGTAGTCATCAAGGGAGGAAAATGAGAGCAGTACTGGACAGCACAGCTCGACAGTCTCATGGATAAGAAATTAGACTGGTTTTTCTCAAAGGGAGAGAATCGGAACGTGAGTCTGACATAGGAAGAGACAGCAAAGTAATATGTGGTTTGGGGGCTTAACCTCTTGTTAAGCCTTTAGTCTCATACATAGTTAATTATGGTTTGAAAATGTAAAAACTAACGGGCTATTCCGATTGCCATATAACTCAATGCTTTGCGTTCAAATCTTTGATGAGAGGCAGTGGCAGGGTAGGCAGAACGAGACAAGCCACATACTAATATCACCCTGCACGAGGCCCAGACAGGTGCTGTGCCCATGTCTCCGCACATCTCACCTGGTCAATTCTAAATTAGGGCCCTCAGAGTTCACGTGCGTCATGAATAGGTCCTAAGTGAGCAACGTAAAATGGGCATAGCCAGACATGAAAACAAGCAAAGGAGACACAGAAAGACAAATACTGTGTGATTGACTTCTATGTGGAACGTAAAAATGTAAAACTCACAGAACCAGAGGGTAGAATGGTGGTTGCCAGAGGGTGAGGGCCCGGAGAAATGGGGAGACATTGGTGAAGGTTACAAACTTTTAGTTATTATAACAAGTTCTGCGGATCTGATATATAGCCTGATGACTCTAGTTAATGATACCATGTTGTATCCTTGAAATTTGCTAGGAAAGTAGATCGTAAGTGTTCTCACCACAAAAGAAAGAAAGAGAGAGAGAGATAAAGGAAGGAAGGGCGGGAGGGAGGAAGGGGTAATTATGTGAGTGATGGATATGTTAATTAAATTGATTTTGGTAATCATTTCACACTATATACATATATTAAATCATCACATCGTACACCTTCAAAAAACACAAAAACACACAACAAGGAGTACAGTGTGCAAAGGGTAGAAATCTGACAGTGGAAAAACCTGGCAAATACCACCTCGGCCAAGAGCTCAAGGTTAACTGGGTGTGTGGTATATGGGAACCCTTTCTACTATCTTTGCAATGTTTATGTAATTCTAAAGCTGTTCTAAAATAAAAAGTTTATTTAAAAAAAAAAAAAGAAGGGCTTCCTTGGTGGCACAGTGGTTGAGAATCTGCCTGCCAATGCAGGGGACACGGGTTCGAGCCCTGGTCTGGGAAGATCCCACATGCCGTGGAGCAACTGGGCCCGTGAGCCACAACTACTGAGCCTGCGCGTCTGGAGCCTGTGCTCCACAACAAGAGAGGCTGCAACAGTGAGAGGCCCGCGCACCGTGATGAAGAGTGGCCCTCCACTTGCTGTAACTAGAGAAAGCCCTCGCACAGAAACGAAGACCCAACACAGCCAAAAATAAATAAATTAATTAATTAATTTTAAAAGAACAGTAAAAAAAAATTTGAAAAAAGAAAAGAAAAAACAAGGAGGAGGTAAGAAGGGACATAGTAGCAGGAAGTGGTTAAGCGAGTTTCTAAGGACCAACGACATTTGCGATGCAGTTTAGGTCCCTGGGATGTAGAGGGACTCAAGAGTGTCAAAGAAACCATGGATGCGGCTCAGACGCAGACCCTGTGATTACTGGTTCTGTCACTTGGCCATCTGCTGTCCTGCCTGTTACCCTCCACCGATGGTCATCAAGGACCCAGATCTAGTAGGTCAAAGTCCTCTACACAAACAGGAGAGTGCTGTTACCAACCCACATTTCTCTCTGGCAAGGACATTTACCATACACATCCCTTTTGATCTAATAAGTAAATTTGGCCATCAGTGATTATTCAAGATAACCATGGGTGGTGGGAGCTGCGGAGTTTGTGTGATTCTCACCAACATCTGGATTCATTTTCACATGCCTCAGTCCTTCTCTGGAAGAAGTGACAAAACCAGCTATAAACTCGCCTCAAAAATGAAAAGAGATGAGCTGCTCCTCTGTAAGATCAGCTACACAGGTATCCTCTCTAGGTCATAAGAGAAAGACTTCAGAACAAAAAGGAGAAATTGATTCCAGGCATCTTGTAATTCCCAGAGCTCTGGAACAGGAAGGAACCTTGCCAAACCGTCCCCTTGGTGAATGCATGGAGATGCTGAGGTTCAGAAAGTCACAAGTCTGGAAGGTGGTGGATTGGAGGTTGGAGCCCATGCCTCCAACGACCTTTTCCACTGGACAAGATGGCCCCATGGCTCAGCCGCAGGGAGCACCTGACTGGATCCTGTCTCAATAGTCAACTCCATGCCTTCCCTTCTGTTTCTCAACAGTGCCCCTTCTAGGTTTTCCCAGCACAACTGAGTGACTGTGCATCTATATGCCTTGAGTGCCCCAGCAAAGAGCTCAGACTCAAAAGTGGATGGAAGGAGAAGGAGAAGATGAAAAAGAAGATGAGGGAAACAGAGGCAGACACTGGACAGGCATGTCTCTTAACAGTCTACTACATGCCCACAAACCATGAACTCCTACAGAATGCCTTGATGTCTCTACTGCAGCTAAGAGTTGAGGCCTCAATAGACACTCACCTCTTTGTCAGGCTTGAACACGTGCTCATACCAACTGACACTGCAACCCTGCACTGGCCCAGGCTGTGTGTATTCAACTCTGGGACGACCATTAAATCGAGCAAAGAAGTGATTACTCCAGGTTAAGAGGCCTGCTGGCCCCAGCGGAGCTGGCACACTTTGGGAGCGTAGCCACTGGAGAATGCTCCCGGATCTGTGATCCAAGCCAGCTCCACCTGGCTTCCACAGTGGTTAAGCAGGCTAAGTGGTACACATCCTCCCACTGATATGTGACCCAGCCTGTCCAGAAACAGACGGTGGCTGCCCAGCTCCAGCCTCTATTTGGTCATGAAGCTTGGGATGTGCCAAATACCCAGAAACCCGTGCTCCAGCATTGTGGGAAATGATGTCCACCCAGCCAGAGGCATTGCTCCACACCTGAATGGTCAACGGGACTCCACATCCCCCTACACCTTGAGTGTGGGAGACAGTCATCTACAGCAGGGCTCCAGATGCCTAAGTGCCACACGAGAATTACAAGTTAACAGGTCTCAGAATCTCTAGAACAAACCAAAGACAGATACACTGATGTAGAGGCACGAGGTTCACACACTGAAAGAGCGCTCCAAGGCTGCATCCTAAAGGCCCATCCTTCTCAAATGGCAGGATGCACACCACTGTGACACAGCTTCCAACAGCTCAGAAGAAAGACAGCATCACTGTGATGCAAACATTCCTGGTGCACCTTTCCGAAGGGCTCCTCCTCCTACCGACCTCCGTCTCAAGGACACTTCACACACGAGAAACCTGACTCTCCCCACACTTAAAAGCCCCTGTAGGGCTTCCCTGGTGACGCAGTGGTTGAGAGTCCGCCTGCCGATGCGGGGGACGCGGGTTCATGCCCCGGTCCAGGAGGATCCCACATGCCGCGGAGCGGCTGGGCCCGTGAGCCATGGCCGCTGAGCCTGTGCGTCCGGAGCCTGTGCTCCGCAACGGGAGAGGCCACAACAGTGAGAGGCCCGCGTACCGCAAAAAGAAAAAAAAAAGCCCCTGTCAACCACCCCACTCTTCCAAAGGCAAGAAATCCAGATGATCAACCCCAGGGAAAATTCCCACGGAAGCCCAGCAGTCTTTATTGCAAATGCGAGGCACGTTCCTTCTTCTCTAGTTAGATGTCTTAGCATACGATCAGTCCTAGAATATTTAACCAAATACTGAAACTTAAAGCAAAAGTCAGAGGAGATCAAGGGAAATGGTAAGACCCTAGCTAGACACAGAAGTAACTCCCAACATGGTGCATGATCCAGCCAAAGATTTCCTAAAACTAGCTCAAAATAAACTCCCCATGTTAGAACCACTCCACAGAAGAGGCTTCCAATTATAAACAACATTCACGGAATACAGAGGCTCTTCAATCCTGCTCTTCCTGGACAAGTCCTCCCAAGCCAGATTCTTCGGGCACTCACCGATTTCCATTCCACTGGCAGTCTCCCAGCATGAATGCATGCACTTTCCCATTGGATGCACAAGTGGTCAGCTGTTGCCCCAAACATTCGACAGCTGCCAGGCAAGAGTTTTCTTTGTCATTTTAGCCAGGCAGCAAATGCTGAAATGAGCTCTGGTGCTAAAGTGGAGGCAGCAAGAGGTAAATTCAAAGCCTGTCTTCACTGCCTTGAAAACTGGAGGAGGGTCACCCAGCATGAACATAGGCTAAAGACACATTGTGGCAAAGGCTCAAGTTGTTTCCACCAGGGAATTCAGAAAGACTCTGAGGGACAGGTTTGCTGTGCTAAAGATGTGTGGACACAATTTTGAAGAGCTAATTAGCCACAAAGTTCAAGGGCCCTGGGACAAGTCAGGGACCAGGAGGGTCAATTGGCAACTTGTAGTTACAAGTCGAATGCAGTTAGAAACTGGTATGTTGGTCACTTTGTTTAATTTCCCCGTTGAATCCAGCTTTGCTTCAATACACCTGTAGAGAGAAGGTAAATACAGAAGAAAAGAGTTCACAGAATTTCAATGGGGGGAGGAGATTTTTTTTTTTTTTTTTTGGCCATGCCACGAGGCACGCGGGATC
The DNA here is from genome assembly GCF_963455315.2 of Globicephala melas. Lineage (NCBI taxonomy): Eukaryota > Metazoa > Chordata > Mammalia > Artiodactyla > Delphinidae > Globicephala > Globicephala melas. The sequence goes on along the minus strand of NC_083317.1, from coordinate 13,498,373 downwards.
TTAATTCCCCAACCAGGGATAGAACCCACGCCCCCTGCAGTGGACGTATGGATTCTTAACCACTGGGCCACCAGGGATATCCCTGGGGGAGGAGATTTTGACCTTCAGAAGCCTTGAATTAGAACAATTTCTGCCTCGTTAAATTCTAAAATATTCCCCCTCTGGCTTATCATCTTCATCTTATCCCCCAAATCTAAGGACGCCCCTCCGCCACACATGCACACACATAAGCACTGTCTTTGGTTTCCAACATTCTCTCCTTGGTACGCTCAGTACTACACTCTACTATACTCTTCGTATGCCCTCCCGTGGTAATCTCAATACAGCAAATGTCATGTCTGGGCAAGTTATTTTGAACCAATCCATGCCTCAGTCTCCTCACCTGTGTAATGGGAATAGCAACAATATTTACTTTGTAAGACACTTTGTAAGATGTGAGATTGAGGTAACACAAGTTTCTAGAATGGTGCCCAGCACACAGTACCTGCACAAGAGTGTTAACTCTAATTACTGTCATGTCCATCCTCAGCCTTACTTACATCTCAGCCCAAGGAGAGAAGACGCTGCCTGACCTCACTTACTAGCTTCCTGCACTAACATGAAAGAATGGGTGTTGCTGAGGAACTTGGGAAAAACAAGGTCTCATGGGAAAAATACACAGGCCCACCAAGGCTGGTGCGAGCCAACGTAATCCCCTTGAATTATTTTCACATTCGCAAAACTGCAGAATAAACTAAGAAAATGATGTTTCCTATGCTGTAAGTAACTGCTAGGCTCTGCTACTAACAATTGCCACTGATGATTTACAGAAATACGGTAGCATCCATTTGCCATCACTGTAAGGTTTTCTTCTTTCCTCTCTCTACACAAAGAGCCAGTGCCATTTTGAATTTTTTTTTTTTTTTTTTTTTTTTTTTTTTTTTTTTTTTGCGGTACGCGGGCCTCTCACTGCTGCGGCCCCTCCCGCCACGGAGCACAGGCTCCGGACGCGCAGGCTCAGCGGCCATGGCTCACGGGCCCAGCCGCTCCGCGGCATGTGGGATCCTCCCGGACCGGGGCACGAACCCGCGTCCCCCGCATCGGCAGGCGGACTCTCAACCACTGCGCCACCAGGGGAGACCCCATTTTGAATTTTTGATTCCGAAGTTTGTAAACTGTACCTCTTGACCTCCCACTCTTAGCCTCTTTACATGTGTCCCAGCTCCCTTTGAGACATTTCTAAAACCCTGTTTCTATTTCCTTCCTCTTTCCTTCCTCAGGCAAAATCTCCATGCCCTTTAAAGTTTCCAGCACTCAGTCCCATCCTCTCTAATGATTCACAACGGAGTGACTCAAAATTTCTCTCAATTACAACTGCTGAAGTTCTTACTGCTGCCCAGAAGAGTCTCAGAAGTAAGTTGGCAAATGCTTGAAATGTTGCCTCAGGTGACTCCAGATTGGAGACAGCTCTGTGTCTAAGTCCGTGAATCATCTTCTCTCCTTTCCTCTGTTTTTCTATGTGCATGTCTCAAACCCTGTCGTCACCCTTCCCCTCCTCAGGACCTCAGGATATATCACATCCCTAGTCCCTTTTCTTCTTTTCCTAGTGCCGCATCCCTGGTTCAGCCACAGACTCTCTGTTCTAACTACCTTCCGCCCATCAATCCATCCTGCATGCCATGGCTGGGTAAGTCTCCCAGGAGCAAAGGTGAGGGCCCCCAAGGCTGTCCATCCAGGCCCTCCACCAACGTCCAGTCTTAGCACTGGACCTTTGGATGCACGCAGCCACCAGTGAAACTGAAGAACTCATGCCGGTGTATGCTCCCAACTTTTCTTGCGTCCAGGAATTCCAGGAACACTGATCCTTCAAGGTTCAGCTCAAAGTCCCTCTTCCCACAGCTGGAAGCCTTCTCTTTCCCTCCTCCAATCCCCGTGCCGCTTCTCTGCAGCATCCCCCCCCCACCCCCACCCCCCGCCCAACTCTGCTCCAGCCACGTTGGCTTCTTTGTTCTTCCTCAAAGGTGCAGGGCACACTCCCACCTTTCAAATCAATGGCCAATTCCCATCTCCCTTCCAAATCCCTACCCAAGTCTGCCCATCCCGAGGGGCGGGGCCCGACCCAACCACCTGATCCGGAATTGCCGCGCATTCCTCACTGCCTGGTCTTCGTCACCTTGCTCTCTTTTCCCCATAGCATGCCATGTACTTGTTATGCCGACTGTTTGCTGCAGACACACCTCCACTTCACCCCAACTAACTTCCTGAGCTCAGGGATCTCTTCTTGATGCATTCCAAGCACCAAGAATAGTGTCTGGCATGGCGTAGGCACTTCCAAAAAAAAACCCACAAACACTGTTGAACAATTTAACTGCTGTTCATCTTCCACCCTCCTCTCCAACCAAGAAAAGCGTTTCTCATGGAACACATTTTAGTTTGATTTAACGGTGTAGTCATTTCCAGGCTCAACTCGCGCTCAACTCCAGCTGAAGTCACAACTGAGCCCCAACTGGAAAGCTTGACTTCCACATCTTCCAGCCATCCGCGTTTATTACGTCTTTTATGGAGACAACCAGAGCTCACTTACATGTTTTTTCTTTCATCTTTTTAAAAGGAGAGAAAGTGAGAAAGACATATTGGGCTGTTTTATGGCCCAAACTAGATATTCTGTCAACAGGAAGTTCAAAGCACACTGGGCCCCAACAGAGAGAAAAGCTGGTGGGCGTTTCCTAAGTTCTGCCCTGCGGATCCGTGGAGATGCTCCCAGGGCTGCACAGCAGGCTGGCTGGGAGGCCTCCAAGCTCCCGGTCCCAGCCCTTTATCCTCCTCAGTTATGCTGGGAAACCAGCAATGGCACGTTACTGTGGGACACGACTTACACTGAGGGACACAGAGGCTCCTCTCCTCACGGACTAAACTAAGAATGTGATTTTCAAAGGCTTGGGCCTCCCCAACCTATATTAGCATAAATAAACAGCTCTCCAAGTGAGGACCAGGGGTCCTTAAATAATTTCAGGGGGTCCCTAAGGTCCTCCCTTTACCAACTATCTGTTCGAAGCCAGGCTTTCCTCATATAGTCCAACCAAAAGAGCATGTCGCAAGAGAGTGAATGCAGAAGCAGATATGAGACTCTAGTGTCTTCTGATAAGCCAGAAATTGTAGAGATTTGCAAAAATACAAAACAATGCCCTTCTTCTGGCTTTTTTTTTAATTTTAGAAAATAAAATTTAAAAAATAAAGTTATTTATGTGAACATGTAATGGTTTATTGCTATTTTAAGATGAATTAACAAGTTTTTTTTTACATTTCTGTTTCAGTTTCTAATGTGATAAATATTTATAGATATAACCCACACGGACAGAAGCCCTTTGGAGTCTGTAACACTTTTTAAGAGTATAAAGGAGTCTGAGAACTTCTGATACAAGCCATGTCTCAGCTACCTTCTCACCCTCCCACTCCTCAAAAGAAGATCTTGGCAAAGAAGAGGGATATTCTTGTTGAAATGGATGGGCTGTTTTCCAAAATAAATACCTCATTGCTTAACTTACGTGGCAGAAAAAGAAAAATCAAAAGGAAGGCAAAAAAGAAGCATCAAACAGGAGCCGCGAAAGAAGAGAGGTTTTTTTAAATGGATTTTATATGAAAATATCTTGTTTCACGAAGAATTAACCTAAGGGTCTTCAAATGTATGGGTACCAAGGGGGAAGGGAGTGGGGTGGGAGGAACTGGGAGATTGGGATTGATACATATACACTATTGATACTATGTATAAAATAGACAACTGAGGGGAACACACACATATACACTATTGATACTATGTATAAAATAGACAACTGAGGGAAACACACATAACATCCCCTCCCTTTTGGATTTCCCTCCGGTTTAGGACACCACAGTGCATTAAGTGGAGTTAATGCACTTAATGCACTGTGTTGTCCTAAACGGATGGGAAATCCAGAAGGGAGGGGGTGTTATGTATACGTATGGTTGATTCATTTTGCTGTGCAGTAGAAGCTAACACAACATTGTAAAGCAACTATACTCCAATAAAAGTTAATTAAAGAAAATAATGAACCTGAGGTTCTTAACCAGAAGCTTCTCGATGGACCTTGGAGGACCCGTGGATCCCCTGAAATGATATGCAAAAGGGTGGTCTCTTGTGCTGATCCCAAAAGATCCAAATGTTTCATCTGATTCGCAAAGGAATCTGTGACCAAAGGTTAGGAATCTCTGGATGCTGATGTCAGTTCTCAGCTCAGGGAACATATTTATTATCCCTGAACCATTTAAACTAAGTGTAAAACGAAACAAAATTTTAAAAATCAACACAACTTTTATAGGAACTCAAGATCTTCTTCTGATCGTGCTGCACCCTTTATCTTGCTGAAATCACCAATCCTATTAACTTGTTTATCCAAGCAAGAAGGTCCTCAGGGATACAGCCTTCTAAAGTCATCTTTGGCATGTCTCCAAAAAAGACATACAGATGGCCAACAGGCACACGAAAAGATGCTCAACATCGCTAATTATTAGAGAAATGCAAATCAAAACTGCGATGAGGTATATCACCTCACACCAGTCAGAATGGCCATCATTAAAATGTCTACAAGTAACGAAAGCCGGAGAGGGTGTGGCGAAAAGGGAACGCTAATACACAGTTGGTGGGAATGTAAGTTGGTGCAGCCACTGTGGAAAACAGTATGAAAGTTCCTCAAAAAACTACAAACAGAGCTACCATATGATCCAGCAATCCCACTCCTGGGCATATATATGCAGACAAAACTATAATTCAAAAAGATACATGCACCCCTATGTTCACAGCAGCACTATTCACAATAGCCAAGATATGGAAACAACCTAAATGTCCATCGACAGAATGGATAAAGAAGATGTTGTACATATATACAATGGAATACTACTCAGCCATAAAAAAAGTAATGCCATTTGCAGCAACATAGAACTAGAGATTATCATACTAAGTGAAGCAAGTCAGACAAAGACAATACCATACGATATCACTTACATATGGAATCTAAAATATGACACAAATGAACTTACCTACGAAACAGAAATAGACTCAGACGTAGAGAACAGACTTGTTGCCGAGGGGAAGGTGGCGGGGAGATGGAGTGGGAGGTTGGGATTAGCAGATGCAAATTATTATACATAGAATGAATAAAAAACAAGGTCCTACTGTATAGCATAGGGAACTATATTCGATATCCTGTGATAAACCGTAATGGAAAAGAACATGAAAAAGAAGGTATATATATGTATAACTGAATCAGTTTGCTGTACGGCAGCAGAAGTTAACACAACATTGTAAATCAACTATACTTCAATTTAAAAACATACAAATAAAAAATAAAGTCGCCTTTGGTCATCTCTCTCAGGGACTGCTGATTCGGGCCACGGTAGTGGACAGTTACTATTTTCTTTTCAGCCCACCACCCTGTTTGGCTTCTGTACCAGAACTGGGGGGTTTTGATGTTAAAATCTGAGAGCACGTGAGCTGAAACCTGTTTGAACATGGGGAGGCAGTGTGGTGTGGGTTTGCTTCTGAAGAAAGGACCCTGGTCTGTGGGTCAGAAGACCTGGACTTCAATCCAGTCGTGAGACCCTGTCACCTAATCTCCTTAGGTTGACTTCCTCCCCTGAAAAGTGATGGGAGAGTTGGCAACTCGCAATCAGGCTGAAATGAACCCCCGCAGAGGTGCTCAGGGGCCAGGAGCTCTGTCTTCTGTCAATCCCACTCCATATACCACGGCGGGAAGAGGGTGTCAGAAGCTGGACCAGCACACAAACCTTAGCACCAGCGCCACGTCCCCGCGAGGAGCTCTGGGGGGGGCCGCCCGCTCCCTCCCAAGGTGGCGGAGCCCTGAGACATCCTCAGCACAGCTGTTCACAGTCTTTCATCTCCCAAGTGGATGAATGAAGCCCTCCTCAGGCGTTACGCAGGACAGCTCCAAGCCAAAGCTTCCCTTTCAAGCACAGAACGTGGCTCAAGGACACTCCATCGACTGGCAGTTTCCTCGCTCCCCCTCACCCGCTGATAGTCTTAGCAACACAGGAGAGCTGAACTCTACACAATGAAACCAAACTTTACCATCGTAACTCATAACCATTATTTACGGAGCATCTAATACATGCAAGCTATGGTGCCAGGAGTGTTACATTCATTCCTGTGTGGAACCCTCATTCAAGAGGCACTGAGATCCTTCTAGGTTACATAGGTAACAGGGTTCAAACTCACAAGCTCAGACCTGCTGGACTCCAGAACCTCTTCTTTGCCTGACACCAGGCTGCCCCTTCCTCTGTCCGTTAACCATGGGGACACTGAGAGTAAAGTTCAGGCCAAAATACCAATGAGGCATTCATTGCATCAAGGGGCAAGCTACCTGGGATTTTACAGAAGTCAGTACAAATAAACTCTGCTGTCAGTAGTCTGGGTAAATCCTCCCAACAAATGAGTAGCAGACTGACCGACAAGATAAGACTTTTATGCAGGAGGTACACGACACATACTCAAGTGTACTGAATTGGACAAATATAATTTCTCAGCACTCAGTGTGTGGCAGACACATTTTTGATCATTTTCAAATAAAAAGATGTTGTTCATGTTAGTTCAGATAAAACATATTGTCTCTCAGGCTCAGAGGCCATGACCTTGGCGAAATGCCCGCCAGGAGCTCTTTTCTCGGGAGTAAAACTGCTGACAAGACGATTACAGATTCAACCACATCACCGGGGCAGATGAGGAGGCCTTAATATCTACGATCCAAACTTGCCGGAGAGGGCCCCTGGGTCAGAAACTTTTACCAACACAAAAAAAAGAAAAAAAGAATTCTTTTCAAGGAAGTCTCCACACCCACTGCCTCTTAAAATACACTGTTTGGAACATAGTGGGTTCTCAAGAAATTGCGCTGGATGATCACACCAAACTTAGACTAGGAAGTGTGGGTGGATGGACAGTGTTGTGAATAATTCTGGGGTTTGTTTCAAGTCATTAAAGATCTTCACTCAACACGTAAAGTCGATACAAAAATAAGACTTCCGTTCACTTTATACACTCTGCAAAAGGCTTCCATGCATGGAATCCCACTTGGTTCTCCTAATGGCCCTGTCAGAGGCTGGTGTCACTCACCCCGGTCAGAGAAGGGGCCAGTGATGGAGTGACTTGCCCAAGGTCACCGTTTAGTAAGGAGCGAGCCGGGATCCAAATGTACTTCTTAGGATGCCTAGTCCTGTTGCACTTTGCGTTACATTAAGCTACCACAGTGCTTTACGAGACACCACGCTGAGACGATCTCACTTTCATACATTAACGATTTTAGAAGGCGACGAGCCAAAGAATGGAAATGTCGTACAACGATTACACATGAGAACTTTCAGCGATACCGGCTCTGCCCCTCTTCCGGGGGTGGCCATGACTCAAAGGCTCACAGCCCCATCAGTGGGGAGTGGGGGGAAGCAGAGGTCCAACTGTCCCCCAGTGTTGGAGACCTGGAGATAGGGAGCCAGAATACCACCTGGCACCCCGTCAAATCTTACACAGAATGTGCGCTAACTTAGCATCGTTCCAGGTAAAAGTGACAGTCCCAGGTGAGGTTCCTTTTAACTGCTGAGGGCCAGGAGACCATTTCTTCCACTCAGGTCTGCACTGCCAATCTGGCAATGTCTTCAGGACAGAGCCTGCAGTGCCTTTCAGGTGACCCTTTAATAGGGCACCTATCTCACCTGCGTCCCAACCTGTCAAGTTGCCAGTGTAGGAAGAGCCCGGCCAGGGTAGGCAGAGGGACCACAGCGGGGTAATTCAGTCGTTTCTATCATCATAATCTTGCTTCAGAAGAGAAATGGAGAAAAATTCAAGGAGTGCATCTAGAGGCAACATTCACACCCACCTTCTCAAACCTCAGAATCAGCCTTTTTAATAATTTTGTTTCTAACACAAAGTTTGATATAAACACAAAACTACCTTGAGTCCTCAACTCATACAACACTAATAATAATGAAAATTACATCAATTTACACATTGTCCCTTATGGGTAGCTTCTGAAGTACCAAGCGCTGGCCTTCACATTCCATTTTCTCAGAAACTTTATTATTATTCCCATTTGACAGATGAAGAAATTAAGGCTTCCAGAGACTTAAAAATTGTGCCCAGGGCTTCCCTGGTGGCGCAGTGGTTGAGAATCTGCCTGCCATTGCAGGGGACACGGGTTCGAGCCCTGGTCTGGGAAGATCCCACATGCCACGGAGCAACTAGGCCCGTGCACCACAACTGCTAAGCCTGCGCGTCTGGAGCCTGTGCTCTGCAACAACAGAGGCCTCGATAGTGAGAGGCCCGCACACCGTGATGAAGAGTGGCCCCCGCTTGCCACAACTAGAGAAAGCCCTCGCACAGAGACGAAGACCCGACACAGCCATACATAAATTAATTAATTAAAAAAAATTGTGCCCAAAGTTACTCAGGCAAGAAGACGTGGAGCCAGGATACCTGGCTTGGACACCATCAGCAAAACTTGTCCTTCAGTGGATGAATGGGGGCTGTGGGGGGAGTGTTATATACATACAGTGGAATATTATTCAGCCTTAAAAAGGAGGGCGCTTCTGACACATGGTACAACGTGTGAACCTTGAGGATATCAACCTACATGAAATAAGCCTGTCACAAAAAGACAAATACTACATGATTCCACTCTTACAAGGTCTCTAGAGCCAAATTCACTGAGACAGAAAGTAGAACGGTGGTTGCCAGGGGCTGGGGAAAGGGGGAAACAGAGAACTTTTGTTTAATGGGGACAGAATTTCAGTTCTACGAGATGAAAAGAGTTCTGAAGATGAAGGGTACACAACAGTGTGAATGTACTTAATACCCCTCAACCGTACACTTAAATTCCAAGATGGTAAATGTCACGTGGACTTTTACCACAGTTTAAAATATCTTTTAAAAAAGAAGAGGAAAAGGTCAAACACAGACTCCTTTAACCTATATCAACCCAGAGGAATATATAGTAAATTTCAATTATGCTAATATAGAAATCTACAGTGGTACAAAAAAAAAAAAAAAAGAAAAAACTGTATCCCCAGACGACTTGTATACGGGGATTTAAAATTCCAAAATAAAATTAGAGACCTGAGATTTTGAATACTTAAAAACAAAACAAAGCAAAAAAACTTGCTCTTGGGCAGGAACACAGACAATCTAGTGCCAATTTCCTTTGCCCTCCTCCCCAGGTTCCCCACCATCCCATCTGCCCATTATATTTAGACACCCTTCCCAAGAGAATTGAGCCTCAAAATAACCCTCGAGTAACTTTGACTTGCACTGAAGCAAGACCAGAAGGTGAACACCATGCACTGCTGGCCAGGTCAGAGCACACCTGCCGTTTTCCAGCTGACCTCAGTGGTATTCGCTGGACACCCTGGTGGCCAATACACCTTTCAAGGCAAATGGGCCCAATCTGGATTCCGGATCTGAAGCACCACCTTGCAAACTACCAACCCATCCTCAACAGAAGCCAGGACTCCCAGAACTCCACTACAGGGAACTGCAGGACCAGAAAAGGACGGAGGCATATGCAGGATTACTTGACACGTTATTATCTCCACGTTAATTACCATTACTAATGAAGGTAACGGGTCTTCCTTTCATAAGTAAGATACGTTTTAAATCTTTGAAAAATGTTTTCACACCCACTCTTTCATGCCCTGGACCCCGAAGCAGGTGAGTCGAGCATCTTTACCCCACTGTTCAGAAGAGCAACTAGAAGTCAGGGTTTGTCCAAGGTCAAAAACTAGCTGGCTGCAGCGTAGAACTGGAACCCACCCATGTTATTCCTTCCGCAACACCTCCCTCCAGAGAGAGGGCTGGCCGGCCTTGCAAGGAACAGGAAATTGAAATGGCTCCTGGTAAGGCAGTCAGCCTGCCAACCTCTGAGAGCAGCTGACAAATGACCAGAGCCCGCCCTGAATCAAAAACACCTCCTCCAACGAGCGGCCGACTAACCTCTTCCCACCTGCGGCGCTGAAGAAATAAGTTCCCAGAGTCCACACCCCACCATCCCCATCTGTCCACGGATAGAACCACGTTAGGAAGGAAGCTCAGAAGGAGTGAGATGCCGCTGAAGAGCTGAGTTGGAGAGGCAGCTTCCCAATGTGAACTCATCAGCTTTATTCCCACTCTCATCACATCCCCGACACACATCTACGCTTACTCCTTAATCCCCACCCCTTCACCACAGAACTGCAAGAGGGGCGAAGCAGAAGAGCGCTGCATCTCCAGAGAAACGGCATCGGCTGCAGCACCCACCAGGCAAACAAAACCCGGCTAAAAGATGGGAATCGTGTAAGAGCAAACTCATGCACTTAAAGTCATGCATCATCTCCAAAATATTGAAACAGATTCCAGTCACTTTACCTGAGTTGTTTTTGCTCTTCTGCCTTGCATGCTGTTGTTATGGCTCATTTGTGGGTTGGTGGCACCTTCAGAAAGACAGTGAGATTTCCTACAGGGAAGTGTGTTATAATTACTGTACGGAAGAGCCTCTTCGGCAGCAGCTGGTGGCATCTTATGGTTCCCAAGATCAGGAATATCAGACACCAAATTCCGACAGTAGCCTGCAAATTTGCCCCTCCGCCCCCCGTCTGCCGTCACCCCGGAGGTTTTCTGGGGAGCATACAAATCCCCCAGTGAATTGGCACGTTGACAGGTACTGAGCTGCCGCGGACTCGCTGGGGCTTCCATCCCCCGAGTCTCCTCGCAATCTTTCTCTTCGGCAGAACCCAAGATCTCTTCGTTGCTTGTTAAATGTTCTTGGCTCAGATCAGAGAGTGAGAATTCCAGGCTGTCCTCCCGCCAGATGTCTGCAGATTTGGAGCGTTTCTTCTTAAAGCTCGCCGTCTCCGTGAAAGTGGGCCCATCGGATGTATAGGGATGCTGCCTCCTGCCTCCCTCCGCCAAGTACGTAGCGTCATCCCCGTAAAGCCGGCTCTCCTCCGAGTCTGGCATGCTCTGCACAGAGGCTGCTGCGAGGACAATGCTGCTGCCTACACTGGGACTGACAGAAGAATCCGTGTAAGACACGGGTCTCAAGCCCATATCCACTCGGTCCACCCAAATGGGGCTCCCGAAGTCCTCCAGGGTGCCTTCTTGGGAGAAGGGCTCCAAGCCATTTTCAGCCAGGGACTGGGGGATACTGGGAGTGCTGCTGGATCGGGTGGTCACTTCGGAGGTCCTGTGGATCACCTTCCCCGAGGAGGCGTGCCTGGTCCGCCGCACCTTGTGCGACAGGCGCAGGGAGCGCGACGTGTGTTTGCGCCCCAGGCTCGCATGCTTTTCTCCATAAAACTCATGCACTACATTTTGACTTTCTGCGTTTCCCATGGCTTTATGGTCTGTAGCAAAGAAAAAAAAAAAAGAGGGGATCATTGAGTCATCCAATGGGTATAGGCAGTTAACAGGAAGAGTTCAGCACACAGGGACGGCAGCCAGCTTGGCAGATAACAGCGCACCTATGTGCACCTGGCAGGTACTTGGACTTTTACGTGGTAGCAGGTGAGAACTAACATCATGTACTGAGATTACTCCTGCGGAGATATGAAATAAGAACATAAATAAAATCATTAGAGAATTACACTTGTCTCTGCCCGGAGGGTAGCTGCCCACCTGGCACAGCACAGGGCTGCTTTCATTGAGCTGGCAACCGTTGTCTTCTTCTACTTAAACTCTACAGGTGTATATTTAAAGCTCTATGCCTATCCATAAACTAAAAACTCTGAAAAGTACAAACCAAGGTGTCTGCCAAATGAGTAACTTTCTGTTTGAAATTACACATTTCAAAAAACCAAGCAAAACTCAGAGGTGCATTGGATAACCTCCCTCTCTCCCAATGGTTTTGTTTCATTCTGACTCCATCTACACTTCAAAATCAATCAAAAATGGAAAAGCTCAAGATGTAAGTCCAATCAACTCTTCCTAATAAATCGAACTCAAGAAGGAAAAGGGTTTTTACCTTAATTCCACAGCATTCTGAAAACCCTGATTGGGAGGTTCGGGTAGGGGCTGTGAAGTGGATAGGGAGAGGGAGATGGGCAAAATGAAATAGGAACCCCACTCTCTGCTTAGCAGCTAAACTAATGGGTTTATTTCTGGGAGCAAATCCAACCTGAGAACATTAATCTGGTACAGAGTGCCCTGCAAACAGAAATTCACATGATGAAATCACTAAATATCATTCAGCCTTTTGGGGCTACCCAGGTTAATTCAACTCCTTCCTTAACATTTTTCCAGTCTCTCTCATTGGTCTGAGGACTGTTACCCAGAGCGGAAAATAGAAAAATCCTCAAAGTTCAACATGTGTGACTCTCTTTAGCCTTATTCTCCTTGCTCAGCAATGAGGTTTCTCTAGACTAGTTAAGTGGTACACACTTAAGATACACACATGAAAATGGCCAGAAAGGAAAGAAGAAAAATAGAGTAGCTGGGCACATCTCTGAGCTGATTCTTCCAATCATCTACATAGTCGTTCATTCAGAAAATATATACTGAGCACCTACCACATTCTAGAAGCCAGAGATACAGCAGACAACAAAAGACACACATTCCCCACGCTCATGAAACTTATATTCTAGCCAGGGAAGGGATACAATAAACAAAAAAGTGAAAGGTACCAGAGGAAAACAGGAACAAATTTATTGTAACCATTACAGTTTGAAACACCCTGAAACATAATATACATTCACATTGATCCAGAACCACTCTATAATCCCACTGTTCAGTCTCAAAGGTGGCTTAAACTCCTATAAGCACATCTTCACTGAAATGAAATTTGTGGCAACAGGAAGGGAAAAACCTCCTCCATTGAATCTTCCAATGAGTTCAGAGGTAATTCATACAGACACCAGATGTGAAGCTATTCCCAAACTGGAATATTCCCTACCAGGTCACACGTCGTATGATTCTGAGAGCGAAGTTTCCAAGAAAGAGAATCTTCCTTTTACTAGTAGCAAGCATACTTCAAAGCAATAAGTTCACGCCTCCCTGGCTGACGTCTTTAAGAAGCCAAGAAAAAACACAGAAACTCAACTTGGTGTAGCGAAAATGAAAAGATGCACTGTCCATGCATAACTTGTGTTATCTACATTCCTAAGAATATCATGTACTACATTTTTGCAAGTAAAATAAATAAGCATCTAAAGTAATGCTAAAGGCCATGACCAATTTCTCAGGGTTCTTGATTTTTGTTTTTAAGCGTACATTAAGATACCTGGATGTGTCTATGTATCTATATGTTTTGCCAATAAGTAATTAAAAGCTTAGAACAGGTGTTAGCCACAGTCCCATTTTAAGAATCACACAGATTTACAGTTAAAAGAAGGAAAGAATGATGGTGACAGAAACTGAGGTATAGAAAGGCAAAACTGTCACCTCAAATGTGCTAGGAGGTACCCTCCTCTACTGTACACATCAAAAGTTTGCAAATATAAATTCACAGGCATATTCTCAACAACAAATTTCTGGTTAGGCTTGTTTCTGCCAACAGAAAACTAATCAAGTTAAAAGCCTCAGGAGAGGTTTCCTAAAGGAAATGGCCCCAACCTTCAAGAATTACAGCACTCCCTGCATTGCTCTGTCGGGTCTGTTATATTAATAGCATTTTTAGTAGCAAGATTCTTTTCAGCCAGCCAAGGTAGGAAAGAAGCCATTTTTATCTTTAGAACTAGAGTTTAGAGATGAATGCCAAATCTCTTAAATCCTACCGAGAAGAAATTCTCAGGGGATGATCTAAGCAGAGTCAGCAGGAAGTCTGAAGCAACTCAACTTAGCAGAAAAATGTTTCTAGGGACTGCTGAAACACCCCTTCATTTAAAAGCTTTTCCTGAAAGGTCAGTGAGAACCACGAAGGCCCACGTGGGGGACCCTGAAATAACATAAGCATGAAAAATTAAAACTGCTTACTGCATACAGCAAACACAATCTCCTCTTTCAGGGACAACCCCCATCCCACGGGCAACCCCCAGAACATGGGTGAATTGAAAATCCTAACCCTTTTCACACACAAATGTAAATTGCCAGCTACTTTCAGCATCTTCATTTCTTCCTGCTCTCTCCTACTTAACCCTTATCATTTACTTTTATTACAAACAAAAAACTTGGTTTATATTTTACAGTTGCACAGGCTTTGTTTGTTCCTGTGAGTCTGGAAGCAACTCTGGGCAGAAAGTGGCTTTCACTTTTTCTGTAGCCTCTAGAGAGACTACAAGTGTTCTATGTGTGATGAGTCAATAAACGTTCATGCATTTTAGTAACAAAAGCAAAAAGCAGTCATCAGCACTTTACCAACATAATCATCACACAGTCACTAGGTAAGAGGGGAAGGATTAAGGGGGAGGAGAACAGGTTGAAATGCAAAAACTGGGCTAGAAACAGAAAAGCAGAGCGTCAGAATGAAGGTGCTCGACTGCAAGCTGGAAAATGTTACCATTTTTTAACTCATTACACTCGTTACTGATTTCCTTATGTAGAATGTTAGTGGCCCCAAATAGCTTGCACTTTCTGGGGGTAGTTAGTGGGAGGGATATTAAGCAGGAAGTAGTGCGCAAGACTGTAACATAGGAACAGTTCTCCGAATTCAAACCTCAAGTCTTACACTTTCTTTCCAATGGTCTAAGGTCTGGCTTCCTGGCCTGCCCCAGGGCCTTTGCTCATGCTCCATCCTCTGCCTGCAACCCTCCAGCTTTCACAAATCTACATCTGGCTCACTCTTTCCAGTTTGTTCCGATCTTGACTCAAATATCACCTTCTCAGAAAGGCCTTTCCTGGCGTCCCTATCAAAAGGACAACCCTCAGAACTCAACATTTCTTATCCCTCTTCTTTGATTTTTTCCCCCTCCTTAGCATTTATCATAATTGTAACAAAAAATGTGTTTCACTTACTTACCTTTTTTTTTTTTTTGGAGTATATTTGCTTTACAATGTTGTCTTAGTTTCTGCTGTACAACAAAGTGAATCAGCTGTGTTATATATATATCCCCTCTTCAGCCTCCCTCCCACCCACCCCCATCCCACCCCTCCAGGTCATCAAAGAGCACCAAGCTGAGCTCCCTGTGCTATACAGCAGCTTCCCACTAGCTATCTATTTTACACATGGTAGTGTATATATGTCAATGCTACTCTCTCAGTTTGTCAAACCCTCCCCTTCCCCCTCTGTGTCCACAAGTCCATTCTCTTCATCTGCGTGTGGTACATATATACAATGGAAAATTACTCAGCCATAAAAAGGAATGAAATTGGGTGACTTGCAGTGATGTGGATGAACCTAGAGTCTGCCATACAGAGTGACGTAAGTCAGAAAGAGAAAAATATCATATATTAACGCATATATATAGAATCTAGAAAAATGATACTGATGAACCTATTTGCAGGGCAGGAAAAGAGATACTTATCTTTTTTATTCTCTATCCTTCCCCACTAGAAACTAAGCCTCAGGGGTAGGACTGAAAGTTTGCTTGTCTTGTTTATTGCTGTATCTGCAGTGCCTAGAACACTGCCTGAAAGACAGTAGGTGCTCAGTGGAAAAATACTGCATGAATGAATGAATGAATGAAGGACAAAATAAACTTTAATCTAGAATGTAAAAATTCAAACTCATGCAACTACAACAGAAAACAGATGAGAATGTTAGCACAATGTGAACTAGGGAAAACACACATTGGCCTTAAATATGCCAGCTCTTCTATATCAGAGTGCCTAGACAACACACCAGTTTCCAGGCTGTGTGCTGTTCTCTGGGTCCCTTCCACCTGCAGACCGGTGCAGGTCCCTCACTCCAGGCCACTGGGTTTGGGATCACCCTGATCTGTGAACTGAGTTGAGGGCTTCAGCTTGCCCTGCTTCACTGTACTCCCCAAACTTCAATTACCTGGGCAGCAAATTAAGGCCTTGCTCCTGTCTCATTTCACTTAATTCCCACATTCTTCCTCTTTTTGCAGCTATTCCCTCAGAAGTTTAGGAAAGGGGTTTGGAATCGAGAGGATACATCTCCTCGTTGTCAGGGTAGACAGTGCAGAACTGCTCAGCCTGAGATGATCCAGAGAAAATGGGGGCAAAGGAGACATAGTGACATGATGGGAAGGGGTCATCTGAAAGTAGATATCAGAAAATCAAGAGATTCTCAGGGCCAGAGACCAAGGACACTAGAGGGAGTGTGACTTTCCCATTCTTCCCAACACCATGATCTTTCTCTTTAAGTGAGGAGTTAAATTTTTCAAGTACTCATAAAACTTCCTTTAAATCCCATCAAATTAAATACTACTATATAGCCGATTATGTTAGTTGTGTACCTAGACTAACTTTGTTGGACTTACAAACAAACTGGACTTACGAATGTGCTCTCAGAATGGAACTCGTTCGTATGTAAGGGGCTTACTGTACTCATTGAAATAGTTAAAAGGTATCTTAAGGAACTTTATCAATAAGTACAGGCAGCACTATATACAATAGCCAAGACACAGAAGCAGCCTAAATGTCCATTCACAGGTGAATGGATAAAGAAGATGTATCTTTATCTATCTATCTATCTATACACACAAACACACATACACAATATGGAATATTACTCAGCCATAAAAAAGAATGAAATAATGCCACTTGCAGCAACATGAATGGACCTAGAGATTATCATACTAAGTGAAGTAAATCAGACAGAGAAAGACAAATATCATACGATATCACTTAGGAACCTGAAAAAAAAAGACACAAATGAACTTATTTACAAAATAGAAATAGACCCACAGACATAGAAAACAAACTTACAGTTACCAAAAGGGAAAGGGGGGAGGGATAAATTACGAGTTTGGGATTAACATATATACGCTACTATATATAAAATAGGTAACCAACAAGGACCAACTGTAAAGCACAAGGAACTATATACTCAGTATTTTGGAATAACCTATAACAGAAAAGAATGTGAAAAAGAATAGATATATATATGTATGTATAACTGAATCACTGTGCTGTACACTCAAAACTAACACAACATTGTAAATCAACTATACTTCAATTTAAAAAAAAAAAAAAAGGTACAGTCATTAGAATGGTTTATACATACATCTGGTAGGTGGTCCTTTCTCAGGGACAGCTTTTATAAATTTATTAGCCTACTAAGCCTTATGTGATAAAATAATATAGAACTATTCACACACACTGGAAAAAATGTCACATTCCTGGCTTTGGTAGTTTACTGCAATTATGTACGATGCAACCATTAGGGGAAACTAGGTTAAGGGTATACTTATTGTGTACGATTTCTATAATTATTTCAAAATAAAAAGTTAAAGCCTTAACTAACTGGAATATTCTGGTTAAATGAAATTTTTGTTTAAAAGTGAGGATTCTTCAACATGAAATGTTTTTGAATCCTCTTTTTCAACAAGTTAGGCAATAAAAAATAAGCATGTATTGAGCATTATCTAGTATAATACTATCAAGAAATACAAAGTAAACCAAAACAATGGTCTATAGTGAGACTAAATAGAGAAGTAGAGTTGATTAACTAGGGATTGGGCTTCTGTCTCTAACACAGTATGAACAAAACTGAAATGCTAATGTTGGTACCAGCTAAGATGAAGTTAAGACACCACAGCTGATCTTTCTCCCAATGATAAATACTAAAAACTCTGGACCAAAGGAAAAACCAACCACCCGAGGAATTCCAAAGAGTAAGCAAAAGCAGATGGATTGGGGGTGGGAGTCAAAACCTGAAGAAGCCACTCTAACAAGAGTGAGTTTCCCATTTTTGTTTTTATTACTTTACTCTTCCAACCTTGCATGGAGGGTAAGCACACAGTCCAGCTGTGGCACAGGCAGCAAAAACTCCCGAGACATACCCTGTCATTCTAGCCAAAGAAACTAAGAATAATGATCCCTGCAAGTCAAAGAGTGAGCGGGATCTCAGAGGAAAAAAGAGCTGGAGGAAACAAATCATCTAATGCTATGTACATCTACACAAGTCCCAGGCTCACCCCTCAAGTGCACATACCTGGGACTGACCCAAAGCAAGACAGCAAAGGCTTTGAGAACTGAATTATGATATAAACCACAGCCCACCTCCCAGTCTAGCTCCCAAGTGGCACCTGTGTGGAATAAACCTACAGCTTCAGAGCAAAGGCTTTGAAAACTGAACTGACATGAGAGTCACCACCCACAGGAGGTCAGACAGAACTTGCCATCTGAACCTAGCCAGGTTGATTACCCGCTAAAAAAGCAAAAAAGAAAATTCAACGTTCTCTAGATGATTTTCACAGGACCTAGATTCTCCCAACATAATACTCAAAATGTCCACAATGCATTCCAAAGAACCAGGAAAATCTAACCAGTTCTCAGGGGAAAGGACAGTCAATAGATGCCAACCCCAAGGTGACCCAGAGGTTGGAATTATCAAACTTTTAAAGCAACTTGTATAACTGTGTTCTCTGAGTAAAGGTAAACACTCTTGAAATAAATGAAAATTTTAATTGCTTGCAACATCTATGCAAGATCACCGTGAACATCAATTATTATACATGAGTGGAGAAGTACAACACAAATTAAAAAGAAAGGAAAAACCTGTATGATCCAAGCTATAACATAAGCTGAATTTTTCAATCATGCCAATGTGAGGTTTTCTTAGTACTGCATGAGAAAACATTCCAGTTAATAGAAAGCCACCCATGGTCAAAGTCTCTGGGCAGAGAGAACAAAGAAAAATACTCTACTAGTTTTAGTCAGAGGGAAAGAAGAGGGAGAGAAAGAAGAAGACACAAGGGAAACGAGAAATAACCTCATCACCTTGAGATCTAAGGAGGTTATAATAATATTTTTATGGTTTAGGATGTCTAATTCCCTAGATGAGACCAGAAGTTCAAGCAGTACTCCAAACAGATGACAGAATGCCCCACCCTTTAGCTGAAGAACAGGAATGTTCCACATGATCAAAGCCCAGCCTTGTGGGTCAGCCTGCCAGGGCTTGCCCTGTTCAGGAGTAGATCATCAAAAAGATAATTCTACTATTAGGGTCAAACATCTCTGGAGCAAAACTCTTCTTATTCTCAGCAAGTCAAAACTTACATTTGAGATGCACATCCAAGATATTGGCTTTGAGGAGATTAAAAATTTAAGAATGTTAACAATATTTTACTTTCTCTCTCTCCCTCTCCCCGCCACCACACACACAGGAAGACGGAGGGAAAGGGAGAGGAAAAAAGAGAAAGAGAGAGAGAGAGAGAGTGAGAGAGAGAGAGAAGGAATATACAGACGTATAAAATATTTTTAAGTTACTATCCTCGATAGAGTGATTATGGGCAATTTTAATTTTCAAAATTATACTTTGTTTATTGTATTTTCCAAAGTTACACTAAACCTGCAATTCATTTTAAGGAAAGAAAAAAAATAAATAAATGCTTTAAGTTCCTAGGTTTCTTGGATAATTGAAGAGAGTAAGGATGGGGGTACCACACTGACAGCTACAATTAAACAGCACCAAACCCAAACTTAAAACAGATGGCTCCAGAAAATTACCTAAGATAAAGAAAATACTATGGAGCTGGAATTTAATCACTCTTTCTCTATGTTCCAATGGCACTTTGCTCGACCTCCTCACAACGTGTCTGTGGCATGGTTATTTGTACACTGACACACTTGTCTGGCTTTGTATGTAGACCCCTCGCATTTTATTATAATCTCCCGGTGGCAGGGACCATGCCTTACTTGTTATTACACTGGCCATTTAAATAAGTTAAAGTTTCCGTACAGCTCTTCTCAATGGAAATGCTCATCACTCAGATTGCCTATAATAAGGGTATTCCAAAAATATAAAATATTAGAGCCCATTAGTGGGCGCAAGATGACCCAACTTATATTCAAGTCAAAAGTTAACTATTAAAGCAAGGTTTCTGTTGCTGATAAGGGCACTGTGAAATCCAAGCATAAGGCATCTAATGATGTATATAAATTATGATTATTATTAATAAAATTTTTGACCCCTCCCGAGGTATTTAAAAACTTATTAAAATAAACGTAATGATTACCCTTCTATGACTTGAAAACAGACCTCCAAAACTGCAAAAGAAAGGATGAAATGTATTTATTTCAAAGTTAAATTTGAAGCAAAAATCACAGGACAACAGATTGCAAATTTAAAATTAGATTCTAGTGGGAGGGTTTGGTTTCAAGCCTGTTTTTTTCCTACTGGAGGCTGAGCCTGAAGACAGGATAGGGGGGTTGGGGGAAAAGAGCTAAGATTAAACTGAGACAAAGTTCTGAAAGTTTTTGCTAAATCTTTACAAACCCATGAAAAGCGTTTTGCCAAGTCACACACAAATACCCCTAACACAGGAGACTAAACAGGAAAGTTTTGCAACAAATAAAAGATGATCTTTGATTTAGAAAGATTATGATTTTGACTGTATTTATTTTGCTTTTTAAAAGATTATCCAAACTAGAAACAAAATATATCATTGTTTTGAAGTAAGATTTTGAAGCTGGGATTGCCTTTTTCAAACACAATCCCATCTAAAGATGGCAAAGCTCAGGAATAAATGTAGAAGATCCTGAGGGCAATTCACAGGGGGAAAAAGACAGGTACCTGCTTTTGCTTTTTTCTTTTTTTTTAGTTTTAATGCTAATACTTTTGACTTGTTAGATGGGTGTAACCTTAATCCAAAAAAAGTGACTCCAAATTCTTTCTTCCACAAGCTACATACAACACAGCAATGGCAATTCTGCTAAAATGTATCTGTCTCACCACCTCTGAGGCATCACCATTAATCCATGGGGATATACACAGGCTCAGATACACATACACAAACTTACCTTACAAGGCAACAGTGGTTCCCAGCCCAACTTGCCCCAAGAGCACTGTGGCATTTAGATATTGAGATTGGAAATGATGTCAGGATGAACAATGACTGGGGCTGGGAAACGTATCAGCACTGGCCCCTCGGGGTGGCCATCACAGTCTCATCTGAGTCTATGAGAATGTCCCCAAAACCTGGAGAGGACAGAAAAAGAGAAAGCAAATGGTCAGCCAGAACACAGGAGATAGGAATTTTCCATCGAGCCCATTTACGTCAAGTCTCCAACATCCATTTTGTGTGAAATACCACACAAATACCAGATTGAACAATGCCACATTTAGCTACAGGTATAAAATAACAGACATAATCAGATAAATCAATAAACACAAGCATATTTACAGTCACGGTAATAAAGAACCTGACAAACTCAGTTATTTTATCATTTTCACCTAACTCTAAAGATGAAGGTATCGCATAACAGAAACAGGTTACTGGGAAATGGTGTCCATGGTTCCCTCTTAATGTTTAAAAAGTCACAACAGAGATGAATGAAAGGAAACAAGGGCATCTCAGTTATTCTCAAAGTAGAGCTATATTTACCAGAGAAGTTGAAGAAAATGCTAAGACAGTTAAACAAAAGACCAAATTCAGTACATAGACCTTCTCATCATATACATATTTTCAAAATAAGTTCCACAAACAAGCAGTATTAATGGTCTTTTTTTTCTAAAGCCTGCCTTCTGAGGTGAGACTGCAGATGCTAAAGACAGGAGAAAGCCCCGAGGGCTTCCTTGGGGTGGCTGCCCTCATTCCTCTCCTATGGACCATTCCTCTGTGGGGCTGCCCACAGGTGGCACCTATGTCTGCTGGCTTCATCAAGGTGGGAACCCGAGGACTTTCCTGGTGACACAGAGGTTAAGAATCCGACTGCTGGGCTTCCCTGGTGGCGCAGTGGTTGAGAGTCCGCCTGCCGATGCAGGGGACGCGGGTTCGTGCCCCGGTCTGGGAAGATCCCACATGCCGCGGAGCGGCTGGGCCCGTGAGCCATGGCCACTGAGCCTGCGCGTCCGGAGCCTGTGCTCCGCAACAGGAGAGGCCACAACAGTGAGAGGCCCAAGTACCGCAAAAAAAAAAAAAGAACCCTCCTGCCAATGCGGGGGACACGGGTTCGAGCCCTGGTCCGGGAACATCCCACATGCCGCGGAGCAACTAATAAGCACGTGCGCCACAATTACTGAGCCTGCACTCTAGAGCCCGCGAGCCACAACTACTGAACCCACGTGCCACAACTACTGAAGCCCACGCGCCTAGAGCCCGTGCTCTGCAACAAGAGAAGCCACCGCAATGAGAAGCCCGTGCACTGCAAGAAAGAGCAGCCCCCGCTCGCCACAACTAGAGAGAGCCCACGGTCAGCAAGGAAGACCCAACGCAGCCAAAAATAAATAAAGAAATAAAGGTGGGAACCCAAGATGACAAACAGCTTGCACAGGACCACGGAGAAATCTGCCTCCTGGTGTAGAAGGCTGCCACACCAAGACAGTAAATAAATAAATATATACATCCATAGAGAACAGCACAATAAGTGAAGTTACAGTTCTCTCTATCTTGGAAAACGTGCTATTTAGCCGTAAACTTGGTGACTCACGCTTGCCAGGAGAGGAGCAGAGCTCTCAGCAGTACCCCATTATTACCCTACAATACATGTCCTTCCCATAATTCTCCCACTGCTGTCCTGTTCCCTCTCTTTCCCAGGCATCCTCCTTAAGCTGATCTCTGCAAAGTTTTAAATTTTCAAAGCGGTTCCTGAATTGCTTAGGAACTGGCAGAAATTAATAAGCAACAGCCCATTTATATTGAAATGGACTCATTACAGTACCAGCTGCCAATAATTTGCAAGGCTGGTTTCTTGCTGGCAAACCGGGCCTTGCAGGCGGCTGTCCTCCACCTGCACAACGGAGGCTGAAAATGCATTTTTTTTATACTTAAACAAAAAAAAAAAGTCCATATTCTACTACCAGAATTAAAATGTTTCTCTGTTATATTCTTCTAACCCCTGAGCAGAAAAACTACATGGGGAAGAAAGTGAAAGTTACCAGGCATGGTTTATAAAACATGCAGGAAAACAAAACTCTTTATTGGCTATGATTTTTTTTTCTGATTTTGGTGGGAAAAAAATTTTTACCTGTGAGCCTGGCTGTGGAACTGACCCCCGATACAGATGGATGAAGAGACACATAGCGGTTCTTTGCAATCAGCAGATATGCTAAGGTTGCAGGGTGTCATCAAGCACTCAGTACGTATCGAGCGCTCACAGTGGGTTAAGTCCTCCATGGCCTTGTGAAGGTATATACCACGGCAACCCGAGAGCCACCAGGACTCCAGGTTTTCTTTAAGAGCTGCAAAGAATTCAACTTCATCGGGAGGCAGCTAAGCACCAAACTCAGTGCTGGGAGTTCAAGCCTGGAGTCCCACTACAGGCGTCAAATCACAGCCTTGCCACTTACTTGCAAGGTGATTTGAGGCAAAGTCTGAATGTCAATTTATTCCTCTACAAATGGGGATAAGAGTTCCTAAGCCATTCTGTTGATACAAGCATTAAATGAGATCATCTATGTTACCTAATTAGCTTAGCGCCTACCCCTTGGTCAGTTCTCAATAAATATCAGCGATTATTTCCACTATTATTCAACATTTGTAAATGCTAAGGAGGATGCTACAGAAGGGCCACTATCATGGGGGCTTCCTTAAAACATGGTACCTAACTCACTGAAACTGGGTCTATGTTCTAAGTTGAAGCTGGTCGCCTTAAATGTGTTGTGAGACAATAGGGGAATTCATTAATCCAGCTGGAAGATGTGATTGACTCAATTAGCCACAGCCCCCGCACAGACACAAACCACGTTGACAAAATCTGGCAGGACCAGGATGGCCTGCATTACATTAAGATGACCCCTAGTGAAGTGAACGATAAATGTGCCGCGTTTCACAGTCTCTCTCAGATTCGTCTCAACCCGTACATTCCATTTCTGTGTCAGGTGTCAAATTACCAGTTTTCACAGGGAAGTGTGTGAGCTGGAGGAGGGGAAGGAATTACCAAAACTAATCCCAGACTTCAGATACCTCAAAAATAGACAGGGCTCAGGAGTCCCATCACTCCAACCCGACAGTCTCATGTGAGATGAAAATATGACAACTGTCAGAAATGCGGTGTCCACGGCAGTTAATCCATGGCTTTTCCTACAATGTCTGCCACACCAGAACTTTCTTTTTCACCTTTAGGAAACAGTCATAAGAGGCATCCTGTGACTTTTAAGTGTTTGCAAGTTCCAGGAATCAAAGTGTATAGAGAGGGCTTCCCTGGTGGCGCAGTGGTTGAGAGTCCGCCTGCCGATGCAGGGGACACGGGTTCGTGCCCCGGTCCGGGAAGATCCCACACGCCGCGGAGGGGCTGGACCCGTGAGCCATGGCCGCTGAGCCTGCGCATCTGGAGCTTGTGCTCCGAAACAGGAGAGGCCGCAACAGTGAGAGGCCCACGTACAGCAAAAAAAAAAAAAAAAAAAAAGTGTATAGAGAAAAGGATATTGTACTTGCCCTCAAAATACCTAAGTTCATATACCAGGCTCTACTACTTACTAACTTAGGTGACCTTGGGTAAGTAAACTACCCATTGTGACACTTAGCAGGAAAAATAACGATGTGTAATATTATCTACTTTACTTAACACCTACCTGAAAAGGTTGTTATAAGACAGAAATTAGAGAATCAAAACAAAACACTATAAACTATATAGGACTACAAAAGTATGTTAATTCTTACGCTGTTCATGATGATTTAGTGCCCAAAAGTGTTTCATATGACTGAATTAATGAGAATCAGAAAGTTTTCCCCTTACCCTGAAACTTAAAGTGGTCTGGGAGTAGTAGTGTTGGATCTAAATCCTAAACACGTCAGAAATCCTTAATATTTTTATATGCAATAAGCACCAGAAGAATTTAGATTTTAGTATTCATATTTAGTCCAAAAATCAGCCTTGGATGAACAGACAGATGGATTAATCTAGGACACTGGAAATCTTTTAATGGTTCAGAAATTAAGGTTAAAGAAAAATTCATCAGTCATTTTCTTTACTTATGATTTTAACCATTATTATATTCAATAAAGGAGTCAGGGGACGTCCCTGGTGGCAGAGCGGTTGGGAATCTGCCTGCCAATGCAGGGGAAACGGGTTCAATCCCTGGTCTGGGAAGATCCCACATGCCGCTGAGCAACTAAGTCTGTGTGCCACAACTACTGAAGCCCGTGCGTCCTAGGGCCTGCATGCCACAACTACTGAAGCCCACATGCTGCAACTACTGAAGCCCGCACACCTAGAGCCCATGCTCTGCAACAAGAGAAGCCAATGCAATGAGAAGCCCGTGCACTGCAACAAAGAGTAGCCCCTGTTCACCACAACTAGCGAAAGCCCGCGTGCAGCAATGAAGACCCAATGCAACCAAAAAAAAAAAAAAAAAAAGGACTCAGGAGTGACTTCCAAAGATACATTATCTAAAATAGAATAGGAGAAATTATTACTGGAATAATAAAAGGAATCCAAAGGTTAAGACAAAGTGAAGGAGGGCAGAATCAAGGTAACAACGCAGACCCTATCAATCTACCCAGCTGGCTCAGTTTGACAGCAAGCTTTTGTTACGGCCAACTCATACAGGGAAAACAGGGCAGTTGTAAAATTCACAATGTCCTAATCAATTGCTCAGAAGAAGGACAAACGTTCTAGGTACCAAGATCAGACAGGAATTTCCACCAGTGGTCCTTTGAGGCCACTGTGATACAACGAGCCACGTTTTTTGAACCACATCCTTTCACATGGGCTCAGCGACAAGTTTCATATGGCTGATTCTTGTCTTCATAATGGATTAAAGGAAAAAAATCACAGTTCAGGGACAGAAGGTCTGAAAAGGTATGATCCTGAGTGGTAGAGAGGCTGCTTACCCTCCAGGAAAATCTCTTTAAATACCTGCTTGCTCTCCAAAGAGTGCTGGGCTGAGGGGTGGTAAGCATGAGGGAGATGGAGCTCTCTGGCTCGATGCCCAAGGGTAGCTGGCTTGTGCTACCAGACGGCCATACCTCACCTGGCATAAAGGGACAGTTCCATCAGGGGTGAGCTTGTCTGGTTTGTGTAAAAACTGAGACTGTGGGCTTCCCTGGTGGTGCAGTGGTTGAGAGTCCGCCTGCCAATGCAGGGGACATGGGTTTGTACCCCGGTCTGGGACGATCCCACATGCCGTGGAGCGGCTGGGCCCGTGAGCCACGGCTGCTAAGCCTGCGCGTCCGGAGCCTGTGCTCCGCCATGGGAGAGGCCACAACAGTGAGAGGCCCGCGTAACGCGTAAAAAAAAAGATGATCCCTCAACACAGATGAATGAGCTAGACAGGGCTTCCAAATTCCTATTCCCTAAAGCATGGATGAAATGGTTTTAGCCCAACCATGTTTTCCAAGGCAAGTAAAAACAGACGCCCAAATCAGCCAAACAAAATTCCTGAAAGTTCCCCTATCCAAAGACTGCCCTGATTTTGAGCAATGCAACTTCTCAGCATATCCAAATGCATCCCAAGGTAACTAAGTGAGGAAACGTTCACAGAATCGCTATTCTTAAGCTAGCTAAGTAAGTCGAGAAATTTCTACTAAAATGATAACTTTAATTTTAGAACAGTGAATCTTTGGCAATACTTAACCAACAGGTTCATCTGGAACAGACACGACTGTATTTCATAGGAGTCAAGTCAGTGCATTTCAAAGTGAAGTAATATATTCTTCCCCCCACTCAGGGAGATGTACCATTTAAGGAATGCTTACTATCTGACTGGCATCATGTAAGTGGCTTTAGACCAAAATACTACTCTTTAGTTTCCCCAGGTTCTTGGTGTTTATTGTCTTGCAACTATACTTGGACACTGACAAATGCCAATGCATACAACTCAACTCCAGCATTGCATCATTCACTACAAAGTGTTTGGAAACCACCAGTCACAAAGGGCAGTGTTACAGAGCTGCCATCAGATCTCCCAAACAGCCCCCGCTGCTTGGCTCTAAAAAGGGCTCAAAGGAGGCCCCAGCTTACTGAAATGGATTTAATGGGGTGTTTTTCAGGACAGACCACGAGAATCACATAATTTTTCAAAATTCTAAGCAGCATCACTCCTACTCAGAAGCCATGAAGCTACTGAACTCTTGAGAATTCCACCCACCATTCCAAGCGTAGTGACCATACGATGTGAGAGTTCAGCTCTGGGCTCCTGGATCAATTTCAAGTCTGAGTCAGGTGGAAAACGCACGCCCATGGCATTGTAAGAGAGAATGGAACAACTGATCTCAAAAGAAAATGGAAATGGAGCTGACTGCAGTTAACTTCTGATGCTGATGTCTGTTGTGGCTTACGTTAACAGAGTTCCTAGTGAGAGAACTAGGGTATCCAGGTGCCCACAGAGGACAGTGGGAGGGGATGGTACTCTGCTGCAGCTGCTTCCATAACTCCTGTGAAACACAAGAGAGTGTATAATCTTTCAACTGCACTTCAGAATAATCTTCTCGAAAATATAACAATGTCTTAGTTTAGAAGAGATTTCAAAACATGATCACATTACCCAACAGCATCTTTTCCAGACTCGAGTCGCCCAGGAGTCTTCCCTTCAGCAGACCTGCTTCCCATCCCCACATCAGCTGCAGGAGCCTCACTGAGCTCAGGAAGGGCCTCATTTCCTGAGATACCACACAGAGTGGAGGAGGGCAGCTCCTCTTTCACTGTCAAAGACTGAAGCTCAAGGAGAGGAATTTGGTTCTCATTTCCTCTGGCTATCCAAGGCTGAGGCTGAACCTGGAAGGCAGATAGGGGAGTCTCCATTCTAAAGGACACAGCCTTGGCCTTGTGTGAGCCCTGGAGAGGAAGGTATACCATAAAAGACGGGATACTCAGACCCGGCAGCCGCTGCCTGCCTCTAAGACTTTCTCCGGGCTCGCCCATGTGACCCAAAAGTAGGAAACGGCAGCTTGCAATTTCCATGATGGTCTCCAGCCCCTGCAACCTGGTCTTTCCCTTCACCTGTTCTCTCATCATGCAGCCAAGAAGGAAGTCCTTCAGCCTAAAATACAGTCAGGATGTCAAGGAGTCCTTTTCCCTCACCGGAAAGCAGAGCACGACTTGGTCATCCTGGCAATTTCATTCCTTCGCCACCACCCGAGGCACAGCTCCCTGGCCCGGAGCTGCCTTTCCCACTCAGAAAGGGAGGGTCACTCTGTGAATCAGACAAGAGCTCCCTGGAGTGAGGCCAGGCATGCAGGTGGCCGGTGTGGCAACTCTGCCTGCCAGCAAGGAGGGCTGGGACTGCCTTTGTCATAGAGGACAGAGGAGATATCACAAGTCCCTCTGAGGGGCCACCAGGCGGGGGTGCACTGAATCCACGCTGTTGGTCCTTTATGCTCTGAGGCTAAAGGGCCCATCAGAAGGAATCGCTCCCCCTGGGCACCTGGTACATCCTCCTTGGTTCTGTTCCCACCACTGTGGTACTTGTGTTGGTGGAAGGTGTGTACAAGATGGCAAACTTCTCTAGGAGAAAATGGTTTAAGAGAGAACTGGGTAATCCAGATACCAAGGATGAAGAGGAAGGAAGAAAAGCTAGAAATGTTGTTAAGAAATACAGGTGCATATACTAAAAATTTGAAAAGTTGACCATACATCCATTTGAAAACTTATCAAGTATCCTCATTGTGTCAATTTAAATTAAATCTTAATCATGTCACAGTATACGTAAGTCAAACCATCATGCTGTGTGCCTTACACTTATACAGGGATGTTTGTCAATTATTTCTCAGTAAAACGGGAAAAAAATCTTAAATTGAAATAGTATGCTATATAGGAATGTATTAGATAGTGAAAAATAAAAGACCATTATTTTTTTAAAATATAGATTACTGAACCAATCATTAAGAAAAGCTAGAAATGTTAAGTTTCTACCTGCATGTGAATATCTGATTAGCAAGTTGATTTAATAACCACAAGTCAATGAGCAAACATGAAAGGTGGAAAACACAGCTGCCCAACCTAAAAAGTGAAGCTGTCATGGGGTCCCATGTAACACCATTGCTAGGGGGACATTAATCTTGATATGTATTTAGGTGAGAAGATAGGATTTTAATCAAATTTCAGTGCAGCAAAGAACCTTCAAAGTCAAATAAAATAATTTTTACAAAAATTTTAAAGGAATTCCTTCCAAGGATTTTCAAAATAGCAGTGATTCTTTACCTGCAAGTCTTCATCTTTTCAAAGAAAAAGACTAAGGCTCAGTCATAAGACAGAGTGACAGAACACTATTTCCCAAGTCAATCCCTGGGTACTTAGCCTAAAATGCTCCTTTACTCTCTCCTCATTTTAAAATGGGAAAACCTTTTAAAATGACTTAAATTTCGTACTTGCAAATCAATTCAAATTGTTTTGCAGTTATATATTTAAGACTACAAGCTCTAACAGGTAAAAGACAATTCCTTATTTCACTGACTCTAAGAAACAGATTTTTCATGTTGAACAGATTTTTCTCTGAAGTTGAATATACTATCTCACAATCACAATGGTGTGATAAAAATCGGCACCATTTTCTTCCTTGCTTGGTGGTACATAAAAGAGGGGTGTGTCTTACAATGGTTAGCATGTTATGAAAGAGGGGATATAAGAATAGATTTTTAAATAGTTATAACTATCTAAAAACTGCTTGTGAATTATTTGGGTAAAGCAGATTGTCTACATAAGAACTTTACTGATTGTTACCAATTCAGTTCAACTCAACCGATATTTATTGAGCACCTACATTATGTCTGCGATGAGAAAATAGACCGTTTCCTTACGGTGCCCGCAGCCTAAGAAAATGATAGACACTTGTCCACTCTGAGACAGGGCTGTAAAGGCTAATCTGGCCTTATTAATAGTGAATGATGGGGGGACAGGGAGGGATAACCTGGGAATTTGGGATGAACAGATATACATTACTATATATAAAATAAACAACAAGGATCTACTGTATAGTACAGGGAAATATATTCACTATCTTGTAATAACCAATAGTGGGAAAGAATCTGATAAAAATTATACATATATGTATAACTGACTCACTTCGCTATATACCTGAAACATGGTAAATCAACTATACTTCAATTAAAAACTTAAATAATTTTTTAAAAATAGTGGGTGATGGGAAAAAAACAGACTAATTCTGCCAGGGGAAACTATCAGTCAAATCTGGTCGTGAAGGGTTCATCAGATTTGGCCTGGCTTGTGAGGATGGGAGGAAATGAACAGGGATAAGAGGGAGTTTGCAAAAAAGAAGGGCAGAGCGTTCCAGGAAAAGAGCAAAGGCTCTGAGGAATGAAAGCATCAGTCCAACGTTGTAGAGAAGTAAGTGCCTGGAAAAGAGCTGGAAGTGATGAGGCCTTTAAAAAGATGGGTTGGGGTTACGGATGCTACACAGAGAAATTAGACATGATTATGTGCAATGGAGTCTGTGATGGGATTTGATTAGGGGAGTTACATGATCGAACATTTTCTCTCCCCCATCCCGCCGCATCCCCTGGGGTAACATGAAAGAGAAGGTGGTGGCCTGTTGCAACCAACCCATCAGGCAGTGCCTGGAGGAGATAAGGTGGCCTTCACTTGGACAGTGAGAGCCTTGGGGTAATAAGGCTGTCCTACGTCCCCCTGTTCCGTCATTCTGTTCTATGAGTGAGCAGGTAGTCACCAGAACTTGGTGGCCACACATATACCTGTGAGAAATAAGGAGGAAACGAGAAGAAGAAGGGAGAGACGCCTCTGGTATTTGCAGTTTGGTAACTGACAAAACAGAAGGTGATAATAACACCTTCCACTGTGATGGCAAATGAGGCATCCAATTCAAAAGTCTTGTGCCTGAGAGGCCAAAATTCACGGGCAGCAGCGATCCTACTGGAAATTTGGTGTCCATTCCACTCAAGGCCTCAGCACAAAGGAAGGAAGGAAGGAAGGAAGGAAGGAAGGAAGGAAGGAAGGAAGGAAGGATACCCTCCCAAAATGCTTAGATCAGGAAGGATATCAAAATGGAGACACAAATATTGGCCAATTGTATAATCAAAGAACTTAACAACAACAACAAAACCCACACATCTGATAACCTGCGAGAGGCCACAAGTTAAAAGCACTATCTCAACTACACTTTTACTGACTAAGCCAAGACCTATAATAATAAGTGGATTAAATAGCATTGACAATTGAACACAAAAAGAAAAGCTTGATGCCTCAAGTTTGGTGCCACGAAGTTAAAATGTAAATCAGCTTTGAGTTCAGCTCCCCAGACTCCCTAGGGCCACAGGAACACCCACTATGGCCCTTGCTCACACCTTGGAATGGGGGTAATAAATTAAATAAGATCACTGGCTGCAAGGCTGATGTTCCAAAGCTGTGCCAAGCACAGTGGAATGCACCTGCAATGTATAAATAACTGTGCCTGAGCATCACTTCAAAGAAAGGTAGCAGTTAAGGGCACTCACTTCACCTTTCTGTGAGCGGGTGAGATGAGAAGTTGACAGCTGTGCAACACCAGGCAGATTTCAGGCAATGCTCTGAGTTAGTTATGGTCTGCTAGTGACCACGATAGGGACGGTAGGAGTGGGGCACACGGCAATGGGGACAGAGAGATGGCAGGAAAGACACGCACTAACTATGGGGCCACAAGGAACTCAATCCAACCTTTCTGACCATCCATCCCCTTTAAAATTAAGAGGATGGGGACTTCCCTTGTGGCGCAGTGGTTAAGAATCCACCTACCAATGCAAGGGACACGGGTTTGATCCCTGCTCAGGGAAGATCCACATGCCATGGAGCAACTGGGCCCGTGCGTCACAACTACTGAGCCAAGCCAGCACACCTCGAGCCCGTGCTCCACAACAAGAGAAGCCACTGTAATGAGAAGCCTGCACACCACAACGAAGAGTAGCCCCCGCTCGCCGCAACTAGAGAAAGCCCGTGCGCAGCAACAAAGACTCAACGCAGCCAAAAATAAATAAATAAAATAAATTTATTAAAAATAAATAAATAAAATTAAGAGGATGGTCGAGAAGTTTCTATGGTCCCTATACTTGAAAAGAACTCCACATTTTTTTAACTTGCTTAAGTCAAAACCTGTAAGTATTATAATGGAAACCACCATGAGATTCTCTCTGCTGGGCATTCTTTTTACAGTAAACAGGTGACGTGATTAAGGCAAAAAGTGCCACTGAGATTAACCCCAGAAATGCGAGATGGAAAACAAATTCTTACTTTAAAGACTGGTACAAGATCTTTTTGGCTAAATAACAACTAACATTCATCCTAGACAAGTAACAAATTGGGAGAAAAATAAAAAGCAGCCAAAGTCATTGCACACTGGATTTTTAAAAGCAGAAGGAAAAAAAAAAAAACAAAGCACACACGCACCTCCCTGACGTCATAAGAGGATAATCAACCTCTTCAACACAAAGACAGCTCCTGGGAGGTTACGGGAACATTTCTACAACAGGAGTACATCAAAGTCCCAGAGCAGAAAAACCGATACACGCAATCACAAAGCAAATCTGTTCCTTGTATGATAGCAACTAGCTTTAAAAGCTTGACATTCATTGCCAAGTAATATCTATGAGGCCACGCACAAGGCGAGCGAAAGACACCAGGCCCTGCCTGCTAAGAATTAATGAGGACACTCCTGTCCAGGGCACTAGTGTGCAAATGGCTTTATGGGAATCCCCATTCAATAAAATCGTTCCAAGCATGCTCACCCGAAACAGAATGAGTGTGTGCTCTCACTTATTTAATCAATGTATAAATTACATATCTGGGCTATTGTTCAAATAAATTATGTACATTTTCAATTTCTGTATCTGTTTATAATGTGCGTAATTTATTTGAACTGAACAGAAGTACACAGAAATTTAAATGCATAACAGAGAGAGAAATACAAATTCTGAAATGTCCTTCCCACAACCTAATGAAATCATCTTGCACATATATCCAATACTGAAGACCACTGTTCTAGGACAGAGAAAACCAGTCTGGAAACTAAGAAAAAATAAGGAAAGACAGTTAATGGAAAACTCATAGGAATGCCTCTGTAACTTTACCTACATCTCGGGCTTACTGTGAAGCAACATAACAGCACTGTCAAAATCTCCCAGAATCTTCAAGAAGGGAATATCACCATTCAGAAGACCAGGTCGGTAGACACATGCTGAAAACCTTAGGCTGCTCTGAAATTCTCTGCTGACAGCACTAGCTCTAGAGGGGCCATTAAATTGTGTTTTTGCAATCAAGGCAGTAATCAATACCCCTTCACCAGTCGTTAATAAAACCATGCCATATGCAGAAAAAGAAAATGATACACAAAGGAAGGACTCACTGCAACTTCCTCATCCCCAACCCCTGGAAGACAATACAATGACTGGCCAAGAAGCAGTAAGCAGGGCTTCCCTGGTGGCGCAGTGGTTGAGAGTCTGCCTGCCGATGCAGGGGACACGGGTTCGTGCCCCGGTCCGGGAAGATCCCACATGCCGCGGAACGGCTGGGCCCATGAGCCATGGCCGCTGAGCCTGCGCGTCCGGAGCCTGCGCTCCGCAACGGGAGAGGCCACAGCAGTGAGAGGCCCGCGCACCGAAAAAAAAAAAAGCAGCAGTAAACAAAAACACGTTTCCAAACATCGCTGCACTGTTCAGTGGGGATTATCTCAGACACAGCCAGGATAAATAGTCAAGAAATTTCAATTACATAGTCTGGAAGAATAAAGGCTAACAGTAACACATAGAGAAAAATCATTTAACAAAAGATTTTTGAACAAAATTTTGATCCTCATAGGTGGGTAAACACGGTTTCCTCTTCTGGAAGGAATCCTCTCTCTCTCTTTCTCTCCCTCTCCCCCCCCCTCCCCTCTCTCTCCAGCTTCCAATCCAGGTGACAAAAGGACCTCTCACTGGAGGCCTCCCATCAGCATCTGACCCTGCTGATCTGCCCCCACTCCAAAAAAAATGCTCCCTCCCCTTGGATTCCATCCATGACCTTATACTTCTCAACTGCATCTCTCACCCCAAATGTAGTTTCCGCCACAACCTTCTATCTAGCTCTCCAGATGGAGTACTTTTCTCTTTAACAAACTTACTTCCTTCCTTCCACACTGTCATCTACCTAAATCTCGGTCTTCAGCACAAATCCCTCTTTCTAAGCTGCTCTGGACACCTACATATGGCTACCCCACTGATTGCTCAAATTTGACACACCATTCTGGCTCAAAACCTTCCACACTTACGATCCCTCCCAGAAGGCAGCCAGATTTATAAATGCAACAGGGAGTCTGGATGCAGTCAGAGCTAGTCTTCATCTGCCATTCAATGTCCCCATGACCTTGAGTGAGTCACTTACCATCCCTAGGGACCACTTTCTCCAACTGCAAAATAGGAAATCCCCCTTGTAGATCTGTGCTGGAGATGAAGTGAGGCAGCGTGTGTGAAGATATCCTTCATTGGTATTTAGTTAGGGTTTCATCATGTTCATTTCTTTCCAAATTTTCCTCTTCTTCCCCTTTTCTTTCTCCAAGGTCCCTAAAGTATCTTCTATATCTACGCTGTCCCCCTATTCTTAATCCTTTTAATGCAAGTCTTTTTGCCTTTAATCCCCATCACTAATATCCATCTTTTCTGCCCAAACCACTCAATGTTATACATCACTGCAAAACCAAACTAATGCACATTCAAGATACATTCAGTGTCCTTCAAGAATGCCGCCACGTCAACCCCTGCACTGCTAGATGATGTACAAACACCCCTGGCACACCCAGCAGAGACAAGAGCCACAGGACTAAAGGAACAACTTTCAGAAGAGTCAGTTTTACTCAAAGATTTACTCAGAAGGTTAAGGAGAGCAGGGGTGTTGGTGCAGATTGATAACGGAATAAAATTTTAAATGTATATGATTTTCTAAGATGAAATACCCATCTTCCCCCCAAAATAAAACGGCACATGGAGTGGTTAGAGATTAATTCCCTTTTTATGGAGTGTTTTATTGAAAAATTTTACAAAGCTCTGTTCTTCCAAGATATTCTTCATCACTTTTCTCTTCTGAATCCCCGCAGTTATCAGTTATTTGAATACCTGTCTTAATCCATCTCCTCTTGTAGGATCACAAGTTCCATGAAAGAAGGGACCACAGCTCATTACTTTTTATCACATGGTTCCACGGCACATGGCCCCTGTATTAGTCAAGGTTCTCCAGAGAAACTAAACCAACAGGATACGGATGCATGGATGGACGGATGGATGGATGGATAAGTATGTCAAGGCACTGGCTCATGAGATTGCAAGGTCTGGCAAATCCATAATCTGCAGGGCAAACCAGCAGACTGGAGACCCAGGGAAGAGTTGATGTTGCTGTCTTGAGTTCAAAGTCATTTGGAGTAGAATCGCCTCCTTCTAGAGGACCTTAGTCTACTTTTAAGGCCTTCAAGTGATTGAATGAGGCCCATTCACATTATGGGGGGATAATCTGCTTTACTCAATGTCTGATTTAAATGCTAAATCACATCTAAAAAATATAGGGAGGGAGGGAGGGAGGAAGGAAGGACGGACGGACTACCATATGATCCAGCAATCCCACTCCTGGGCATATATCCGAAGAAAACCATGATTCGAAAAGATACCATCACCCCAGTGTTCACTGCAGCACTATTCACAATAACCAAGACATGGAAGCAACCTAAGTGTCCATCAACAGAGGAGTGGATAAAGAAGATGTCGTACATATATACAATGGAATATTACTCAGTCATAAAAAAGAACAAAATAATGCCATTTGCAGCAACATGGATGCAACTAGAGACTGTCAGACTGAGTGACGTAAGTCAGAGAAAGACAAATAATCATATGATATCACTTATATGTGGAATCTAAAAAGAAAAAAGTACAAATGAACTTATTTACAAAACAGAAATAGAGTCACAGATGTAGAAAATAAAACTATGGTTACCGGGGGCAAAGCGGGGGAGGGATAGATTGGGAGATTGGGATTGACATATACACACTACTATACCTAAAATAGATAACTAATAAGGACCTACTGTATAGCAGGCACAGGGAACTCAACTCTACTCCGTACTCTGTAATGGCTTATATGGGAAAAGAATCTAAAAAAGAGTGGATACATGTATATGTATAACTAATTCACTTTGCTGTACAGCAGAAAGTAAATCAACCATACTCCAATAAAAATTATAAAAAAAAAAAAGTACATGAAGAGTGCCTGACATAAGAAAAACAAAACAAAACAGGAAAACCCCACAGCCACCTCTAGACTAGTATTTAACCAAATTACTGGGCACCACAGCCTAGTCAAGTTAACATATAACATTAACCATCCCATGTCCCAGTAGACTTCTTCTCCAGTACCTAGTAATGGTGTCAATATCAGCCAAAGGAACAAAGAGAATAAAATGTATTCCCATACAGGGCTTCCCTGGTGGCGCAGTGGTTGAGAGTCCGCCTGCCGATGCAGGGGACACGGGTTCGTGCCCCAGTCCGGGAAGATCCCACATGCCGCGGAGCGGCTGGGCCCGTGAGCCATGGCCGCTGAGCCTGGACGTCCGGAGCCTGTGCTCCGCAACGGGAGAGGCCACAAGAGTGAGAGGCCTGCGTACCAAAAAAAAAAAAAAAAAGTATCCCATCTAGAATGTTTACAACTGAATAGCCAGCAGGTGTTCTAGACTGAATACCAGCCCACAAGTCCACCTGACTTGAGCTCTGAAGAAAGGTCTACTTGGGGTGTCCCTGGTCACCCCAGGCTTCAGGTCATGAAGGGGTCACTGAGAGAGTGGCCTGACTTTCATGATGTCAACTTTGCCATATATTTCTAGACAAAAGCATCCCTCCAAGCTTAAGTCTCCTAGTAGCCAACAACATTCAGAGTTGTGGCTCTCTTTTACTTCAACATGGAGAACAGCATCAAAATATATTTGCAGGGCTTCCCTGGTGGCGCAGTGGTTGAGAGTCCGCCTGCCGATGCAGGGGACACGGGTTCGTGCCCCGGTCCGGGAAGATCCCACATGCCGCGGAGCGGCTGGACCCGTGAGCCATGGCCGCTGAGCCTGCGTGGCCGGAGGCCACAACAGTGAGAGGCCCGCGTACAGCAAATATATATATATATATATATATATATATAATATAAATATATTTATATATATATAAATATAAATATATATAAATATATATATTTATATAAATATAAATATATATATAAATATATATATATATATATATGCGCAGATGGGAAAACACAGGTACGCCAACTCCCGCCCCGCCGCTTAATCTGCCCCCACCCCTCACACACATGAACAAATTATGCATCCTAGGTACATAAGCTTCCCTGTGATGTCATTTCTGCCCTAGCCTTGGATCTGAAACCACCACCCTCTCCCACCTGAGCCAAGATTTCAAGCACACAGCAGGGTGTGGGTAGGGGTATCCCCAGCAAGTCCTCAATTCTGATGCAGCTGGGCTTAAAATTGACCTTAAAATTGACCCCCCAGCAGGGGGGGCAGGGTGTCGGGGTGTCTGATGGTTCACCACCTCCTACACTCTGCTCGTGACTAATGCATCACGCTGGGGAAGCAATTCCTCCCAGCTGGCTGGAACCAACAAGCCCACAGTTAAACCAAACCACCCCTTGGAAGCTTTGGGTATGAGCACAGCCCTCCCAAGCCCTAAGTGTACCCCTTTCTGAAAATATTCACCTTGACAGAAAACAAGCAGAGAGATTTGGCTCAGGAGTTCTAATTCTGCTTCTCTCCAGGGCAGGGAACTTGAATTTTCAAGGACCAAACCAAAGAACACACCCAGTGGGGGGGCCATAGGTATTCCTCTTTGAGCACCAGGAAAACTTGTTAACTTGGGACAAATCATTTCATTTCTCTATGGCTTCGGATGCTTCCTCAGTAAAATCCAGCATGTAGTAAGCACTTTCGAAACGTAGAATAAGGAGCCCAAAGCTGGGTGTGGTATGTGACAGGGAGAAAAAAGGTACTGTGTACATCATCAGTGTAGGGATTTGTTTTTCCAGTAGTGATTTTCCATTCAAAATAGCATCCAGAAGAAGAAGGAGGGGGACTAATCAAGTGTATTCACTAAATAAAGCTCGTGATCAAAATAACATCAGCCTTCTGGTTCTGCCGATGCCTCACTCACACAAGCACAGGGAAGTGCGGCCCAAGCTAATGTTGGCACCAGAGTGCCAGCTCTAAAGCCACCTGTTTTGTTCTGTTTCTCTCACTCCATCCCCACACTCACAGGAACAGGCTGCCATCTGTGCTGTACTAGCTCGGCGTGGTTCTCCATAAAGGTAAATAAGATCCTGACGTTTTTCATCTAAAAAAAAGAAAATTCCTTCAATTTT
Organism: Globicephala melas; assembly: GCF_963455315.2. Taxonomy (NCBI): domain Eukaryota; kingdom Metazoa; phylum Chordata; class Mammalia; order Artiodactyla; family Delphinidae; genus Globicephala; species Globicephala melas. Next base: position 13,460,086 of record NC_083317.1, on the reverse strand, counting down.
TGCTTCCAGACCTAAATCTCAATTCAACTCAACCCAATTCAATCTCAGTGTGTGCTGAGAATCTTCTCTGTGGCTGGCGCAGTCCAAGATTCCCTGGGGATGCTAAGATAGAGAAGGCTCAAGGCACCTTAAAGAGTCTTAAGGATCTCGGGGGTGGGGAGGTAAGATGAGACAAGGACCCCAAAAATGCAGTAAAAGACCTAACAGCAATCAGGTTGTCTATGATGAGCTCAGAGTGCTATGAAAAATGAATACTAAAATTTACCATTTTAGTATTTTAATGAAAATTTTAATGCTAAAGCACGCTGATGCCACTAATACTATTTACAATGAAAAAATATGCTCTAAAGAGGGCAAAGGTAAAAACATACATTTGATTACAAGAATATGCACAATAGGACAAGATGCCAGTTTAATTTGACTGTGATTTTTTTAAGCGATGTGTTATGATTACTTAGGAAAAAATATGATCATTTTGGCACCATTTCATGTATAATCAGAGTATTGAAAATCCTTAGAAAAGGAAACATTTCTAATAATGGGGATTAATAATGGGTATTTGAAAATAATTTTGCTATAAAATCATGGTATAGAGGAGAATATTCATTCTAAAACACACACACACACACTCCAAAGGCTTTAATAAATAAGAACAGGTCATTTCAAATTTTAGGCTATTTAATTTTGAAATGGATGATTTTTTTCATCCTGAAAGTTACAGAGGATTTCCCCAAAAGAGCCCCATATCAAGAGCCACCATTTTAAGACAGGTAAAAATGATGAAATATAAAATTTAAAAAATCTTGTGCATAAAGCATCTAGATAATAACGAATACTTAGGGGTTGAAACTCAGGTCTCTACTATTTCAAACACTGATTCAAGAAGAAACGAAGTATGCCTGCTTGTCAGGGAAAGCTCTGGGTCACTTTAGTTCTAATTTGAGGATGGACTAGATTCTTTTTTTTTTTTAAATTTTTTAAAATGCATTTTTCTTCCAGTTTTATTAAGATATAATTGATGTAGAGCACCGTGCAAGTTCCAGGTGTACAGCAAAATGATTTGACTTACATACATCATGAAACGATCACAGTAAGTTTAGTGACCATCCATCATCTCGTACAGGTACAAAATTAAAGAAATAGAAAAAATGTTTCCTTGTGATGAGAACTCTGAGGATTTACCCTCTTAACAACTTTCCTATATAATGTGCAGCAGAGATAAATATATACATCATGGAATACATTATTTCCTTAGTACTTATCTTATAACTGGAAATTTGTACCTTTTGATTCCTTCAAGGATGGACTAGATTCTTGATCAGCTTTTCTCAAAGGCACGTCCATAAAAGCTCCTCTCCTAAAATTGTGGGTACTGCCTATTCAGGGCTATTCTAGAAGAACACTAGGAATACGTGCATTCTCTGTCACTGTGCTATGTGTTAAAAGAACGGCACCGGGGGGGGCTTCCCTGGTGGCGCAGTGGTTGAGAGTCCGCCTGCCAATGCAGGGGACACAGGTTCGTGCCCCGGTCCGGGAAGATCCCACATGCCGCAGAGTGGCTGGGCCGGTGAGCCATGGCCGCTGAGCCTGCGCGTCCGGACTCCGCAACGGGAGAGGCCACAACAGTGAGAGGCCCGCGTTATGGCAAAAAAAAAAAAAAAAAAAGAATGGCACCAGGGGTGAGTGAATTAAGAAAATAAATTAAAATCCCACATCATAAAAAATCATAGGATATACTTGAAGATATTATTCCGAGTGAAATAGGACAAATACTGTACAATTCCACTTATATGAGGTACCTAGAATAGTCATTGAGAGAGAAAGTAGCATGGTGGTTGCCAGGGGGTGGGGGAAAGCGGGAGTCAGTGTTTAATGGGCATAGAGTTTCAGGCTGGGAAGAAAGAAGTTCTGGAGATGGATGGTGGCAATGGTTGCAAAACAATGTGAATATACTTAATGCCATTGAACTGTACACCTAAAAATGGTTAAAATGGTAAATTTTATGTTATGTATATAATACCACAATTTAAAAAGTAGAGGGTTTATTAATAACTAATGTTTTCAGAGTGCTTCAAAATTTGAAAAGCATTTCTATATACATTAGATCATTTAATGATCTCAGCAACTTGGAGGAAAGGCATATGTATAAACTCTCACACTTGTTTCTTTCTAAGTGACATGTCTATTGTTGAGTGGGTGGAAGAGTGTACTCATACATGTACTCAATTCTCAACCCCACACTCTCTTCCAACATTTGTACACATTCTGGAGATATACAGGGAATGTTTATAAATACTTTAAGGAATATGCATTCTGTGATCAGAGTTGGGAATTCCAACGCTTGCAGTCAAGAAATGGATTTCACTTTATTTAATCCAGTGTTTTCCAAACTTTCTTAATTGTGCAACTTTATTTTGCAGAATATCTGTGAACAGCCTGTGAGAAAGTATTTGATGGGTTACTACTGTATGAACTCATCTAATGAAAGGTACTCATTTATATAGATTCAGCCTCTCCTTGCAGAAGAAAGAGCCAAGTAATCAAGGTGTTTAATTAATTGGCAACTCCAAGTATCAATATCATGACCAGCACTATCCTCATCTGGTAATCTTCCCTCTCCAATTTCCTAGATCTTCACTCATCCATATCTTTCCATCAACCACAAAAGTACAACACAGACCATGAGAAAGATAATAATGACTAACCTGGCATCATCCTTGGCTCTTAGAATTCTTACTCACTGGACATGGATCAAATCTGATCCATTTAGGGCTCATGTATATATGTGTGAGGGGTGGTGTGTATATGCATACATATCTACGTGTATACGTGACTACTGGAATACAAGCTTTAAAAAAAATAAAAAGCATAATGGTATACATGCCCCCGAAACCTTTTTTATAAATTCTGGTATAAATGAGTCAGAGAAAGAAACAAATATTTTACTTTGTATTAAACAAATATATCAGAAGAAGGAAGTGCAGGGTGAAAAGGAATACAGGTTTTACAGGTGATTTTATACAGCAACAATACTTCAATTTGGAGTTTAATGTATCCCATTAATGGCTTCTTCCCACTCATTAAAACAAAAACATCAACAGCCATGAAATGACATTTCTAATCATAGGTTTGTTGTTTTTATATTGTTTTTAATACAGTGTATCCCCAAACCTTTAAGACACAGAAATGAACTATTCAAAATTAACTTGTAATACGTTATGCATATTTAATTCTCAGAAAGACCTCGATATCTCCCTCTGGGATGTAATCAAAACTAAATCTTCTCCATGCCTTTCAGAATGAAGGAAAACACAGCCCTGGCTTTCCAGGAGTAAACCTGGCCATGTGACTACCCCACCACCCTCCCCTGCTTCCATGATATTTCTGAGAATGCAATTAACTGCTGACATTGGCCCAGGCTTCAGTGGAGCAAACACTAACCCTGCCAACTGTTAGTTCTTGTCGAGGCTTGTGCTGTTTGTTTGTTACATATGTTCAATTTCTAATGGGAGTTTGTCAGCTTCCTTTTATTGAACTTGACACAATGGGAAAAGCCCTTAAGGGTTAATTAATTAATCTCAAAATGAAATCTGAAACAGATAATGAACAGGGCTTGAGCAACTGTGAAAGACACCCAACAGCATCAGCCAAAATAAGGGCTGTTCCCAGACCACAGTCATCTCAAACTCAGCTGCATTTCATTATGTCACTAGCCATCAAGTGGTCAGGACTAAGAGATTAGTGCTCAGAGGATGGATGGTGGAGACAGACAGAGTTGGGTGGAAATTTTGAAGCTACTTAATACCCAAATCACCGGGACCGTTACTTCACATCATGAAGACTCAGTTTCCTCACTGGTAGAATGAGAATAATATGGGTAAACAGGACAATCCATTGGAAATCACCCAGGCCACTGTCTGAGCCATGGAAGTAATCAATAAACGCTATCCTGGAGTACAGACTTCAGACTATACTACAAAGCTACAGTAATCAAAACAGCACGGTATTGGCACAAAAACAGAAATATGGATCAATGGAATAGAGAGCCCAGAAATAAACCCACAATCTACAGTCAAATAATCTTCAACAAAGGAAGCAAGAATACACAATGGAGAAAAGACAGTCTCTTTGGCAAGTGGTGTTGGGAAAGCTGGACAGCCACATGTAAATCAATGAAGTTAGAACACTCCCTCACACCATACACAAAAATACACTCAAAATGGCTTAAAGACTTAAACATAAGACATGACACCATAAATGATACCCTGGGTGGGGGGGGAATATGCAATCTTTCATTACATCTAAATATTGATTAGTAACCATAATCTCCAGGCTCTTGCACCACAATTAGAAGCTTTCCCAAAAAAGCAAGTAAGAAAAATAAAATTAGTGAAATCAGTGCCTGAATGTATGAAATCTTTTTCCTTACTGATTACAGTGAAAACAAAACACATGAAGCCTTCAAATGGAGTAGTAAGGCACGGCACATAACAATAGTCACTAGGGGTATCTGGTATCCCTCTTCAATGATGAAGCATAAAGATGAGAAGTGACAACCCAAAAGACCACCGCCTTGTAAAATGATACACCCATTCTCTCGCTCTTGTATGCCTTTGCAAGCTTTTTGAAAAGATTATTGCTAACCAAATTAAAGTCACAGCACATGCATCTTCTAAATACAAGTAACCATGCTGATTGAAGATAACCAGAGACAAAAATTTCAGTGTCTTGGAAAGAATATTGCCAATGGCAAAACATTATTTATTTTTTGCCCCAGAACTTTTCAGGAATGCACAAAGCAAATCAGACTTACTAAATATAAATAAACTAAAAATAAAATATAGATATACTATTTAGGTTTAAAAGGTCACAGTTTTGAGGGATAAAAACCAAATACCTGCTATCTCATGGTAGGAGGTGCCAATAATTAAATGTGTTAGCTGTTAAACTGACTCAGAAAAGCCAGCACCAAAAATATGACTCATATGTTTGAGTAGAAACCCCCAGTTACGGATGGAAGAGACAGAAAGGTCAGATCTGAATTGTGAATTTTAGGGCAGAGTTCCTCTACAGAGTGCGATTACATGACGTGATCACTTTTTGTTATCAAGCGTAAACAACAGCTATTACAGCTGAGACACGGTGCTTAGTGCTTAAGGTTGGGAAGAGGTTGAGGTGGCCCATCAACTCTGACCCCACAAGCCCAGGCCTGGAGACGAGTGGCCTGTTCCTACAGGGCCTCAAGAGCTAGATTAATAGAGTGGAATTTAAAACTACACAATAAAAACCCTGGGTTGCATTTCTTATTCTTCTCTAGACTCTTATTATACAACCCTTATAACTATGGAATACAGACAAGGGCATTAAATCAGGACACAGTTAGAACTGAGAAGCATAAAGAGGAAGCTCAGATAGGAATTATCCTCTAGGTAAGTTCATCAAAGTATGCCAGACATATGCCGTTGACCTGCCCCTGCTATCCAGGTGGGATATAAGACTCAGAGAATAAAAACAGTGTTATTCAACATATAGTTGAGATCTCAAATATCTTGCAAAACTCTCCCCCAATACTATCCACAGTCAATTTTAAGTAACTTCTGGATTATAGAGCAGCATGGCACTGCCTTCCCAGTTATTAGCATCAAAATGATTTATAATTGTTAAAACAAAAAAGATCTTAAAAAAAAAACACTCTTTGGGGAAGAATGACTAAGATAAAGCCAAAAGCAAATGATATCGTGAATATGTATGAAACTCTATCCCAAGGTATGGCTCACCAAAAGCAATAAAATGTAAGACACTTGCTTGGTGGGGTTCCTGAGAGTTTTGGCCTCTATTTGGCTGTGAAAGCTACAGATACATTCATATATTCTATTTACTCCTAAAGCAAAGAAAAGGTCCTTTTTTTCAATTTCCTCAGAAACTCCAAGCCAACCTAAAGGTTTCCTAAGTTGGTACCAGAGGTATGAAAAATGAAAAACAGCAACCACAGAAATAACAGCAGCCTGTGGAGTGAAGAAAAACAGAGAGGACGGGAAAAAAGAAAGGAAATCTTGGAAGCTTAGGGTCCAAAAGGAATCAGGTATATACCGATTAAATCCCAATCTTAAAAAATGTCATGAAGAACCTAGGGGTAAGACAGGAATAAAGACACAGACCTACTAGAGAATGGACTTGAGGATATGGGGAGGGGGAAGGGTAAGCTGTGACAAAGCGAGAGAGTGGCATGGACACATATACACTACCAAAGGTAAGGTAGATAGCTAGTGGGAAACAGCCACATAGCACAGGGAGATCAGCTCGGTGCTTTGTGACCGCCTGGAGCGGTGGGATAGGGAGGGTGGGAGGGAGGGAGACGCAAGAGGGAAGAGATATGGGAACATATGTATATGTATAACTGATTCACTTTGTTATAAAGCAGAAACTAACACACCATTGTAAAGCAATTATACTCCAAAAAAAATCCCAATCTTAAGTTTCAAATGCTCTGTTTCTGGGAAGCCATCAGAGAATCTATTTTTAAGAAATCTAGCCTACCAGCCTCAAAATTGGGGGTCCAGTTCAATTCAGTCAAACAGTTACCATGTGTTAAAGGTAAGAGTGATGTGCTAAAATGAGAATATGGGAAAGATTTTTTTTAATGTGGGTGTGGTTACTGAAAATTCAAGACAACAAACAGATTTTTCCAGCCCTAGTAAACGTTAATAACTGGAATATTATATCCTTGACATGTTTTGAATTTCAAAATTTACCCAACCTCTGTCTCAGATAACTATCTTCCATCACACTGGTGTGTGTGTGTGTGTGTGTGTGTGTGTGTGTGTGTGTGTGAGAGAGAGAGAGAGAGACAGAGAGAGAGAGGGAGGGAGGGAGAGAGGGAGGGAGGGAGGGGGAGGGAGAGGGAGAAGGGGGCAGAGAAGACATATTTATAAAGTAAATAGTATAAATTTTATTTTTTAATTATTTATTTTTAAACACAGTTTTCTTTTTCCCTCTTAATGTTTCTTCTAATAGACTGATCAGTTGTTGAGAAGGGTTTTCCTTTATTTATTTTTTTGGCCACGTGGCATGCCGGATCTCAGTTCCCAGACCAGGGATCCAACCCATGCCCCGTGCACTGGGCGCAGGGAGTCTTAACCACTGGACCGCCAGGGAAGTCCCAACAGTATACATTTTATATTTTTTTCTTAACAAGGATGTGCCACTGAACGTGTTCACTATGATCATTGTTTCACTAAAATCTTTCTTTAAAAAAAAAACTATCTATAAACAATTTTTAAAAATTAAATTTGGGGCCAAGAATTGTAGTTGATGATTTTGAGAGCGGCAAATCTGAGTTAGTCATATAGAAATGTAAGTGGTGATGAATGAGCGTTTGGGGCACAAGATTGGGCAGCATGGATAAGGACGGGAGAGAAGAGGAAAGGGGAGGAAGAAGAGATGAGCACAGACAATTAAAAATAAATAAATAAATAAAAGTGGTTCTCACCTTTTCCCCTCCCTTCCAGAACCACTGGGTACAGTTAAAAAGTAATCCTCGCAGGTTCCTGTGAGCCGCCCTTCCTCCCAACCCAACTCTCCTTGAGAAGATGCCCTTCTATCACCTTGCTAATCCTTTTTTTCTCCACAACCCAGTTGCGGAGAAGAAAGTGATGACAGCAATTTCAATCCTTGGGTTTTTAACATGACTGAACTTCTCCTAAGTCTTTCAGTAATTTGTTTAAGAATGTGCCTGGGGGCTTCCCTGGGGGCTTCCCTGGGGGCTTCCCTGGTGGCGCAGTGGTTGAGAGTCCGCCTGCCGATGCAGGGGACGCTAGTTCGTGCCCCGGTCCGGGAAGATCCCACATGCCGCGGAGCGGCTGGGCCCGTGAGCCATGGCCGCTGAGCCTGCGCTTCCGGAGCCTGTGCTCCGCAACGGGAGAGGCCACAACAGTGAGAGGCCCGGGTACCGCAAAAAAAAAAAAACAAAAAATGTGCCTGGAGCACAGAAGCTCCCCTCCATACCAGCTACAAATTCTAAACAGGCTTCGTTGGGGTTTTTTCAGTTGAGGAACAAAACCAGTTCTCCCCTAAAACCTTCATTTTTTTTTTTAAACATCTTTATTGGAGTATAATTGCTTTACAATGGTGTGTTAGTTTCTGCTATATAACGAAGTGAATCAGCCATACATATACATATATCCCCATATCTCGACCCTCTTGCATCTCCCTCCCTCCCACCCTCTAGGCAGTCACAAAGCACTGAGCTGATCTCCCTGCAGTCACAAAGCACTGAGCTGATCTCCCTGTGCTATGTGGCTGCCTCCCACTAGCTATTGGTTTTACATTTGGTAGTGTATATATAATGTCCATGCCACTCTCTCACTTTGTCCCAGCTTACCCTTCCCCCTCCCCATATCCTCAAGTCCATTCTCTAGTAGGTCTGTGTCTTTATTCCTGTCTTACCCCTAGGTTCTTCATGACATTTTTTTTTTCTTAGATTCCATATATATGTGTTAGCATACTGTATTTGTCTTTCTCTTTCTGACTTCCTTCACTCTGTATGACAGACTCTAGGTCCATCCACCTCACTACAAATAACTCAATTTCGTTTCTTTTTATGACTGAGTAATATTCCATCGTATATATGTGCCACATCTTCTTTATCCATTCATCCGATGATGGGCACTTAGCTTGTTTCCATCTCCTGGCTATTGTAAATAGAGCTGCAATGAACATTTTGGTACATGACTCTTTTTGAATTTTGGTTTTCTCAGGGTATATGCCCTGTAGTGGGATTGCTGGGTCATATGGTAGTTCTATTTGTAGCTTTTTGAGGAACCTCCATACTGTTCTCCATAGTGGCTGTACCAATTCACATTCCCACCAGCAGTGCAAGAGTGCTCCCTTTTCTCCACACCTTCTCCAGCATTTATTGTTTGTAGATTTTTTCATGATGGCCATTCTGACCGGTGTGAGATGATATGTCATTGTAGTTTTGATTTGCATTTCTCTAATGATTAATGATGTTGAGCATTCTTTCAAGTGTTTATTGGCAATCTTAAAACCTTCATTAATATGTCTATAGTATACTGACCCCAAGATAATGTGAAATATACTTTCTTTTAAATTTTATTGAAGTATAGTTGATTTACAATGTTGCGTTAATTTCTGCTGTAAAGCAGAGTGACTCAGTTATACATATATACATATACAGTCTTTTTCATATTCTTTTCCATTATGGTTTATCACAGAATATCGAATATAGTTCCCTGTGTTGTACAGCAGGACCTTGTTGTTTATCCACCCTCTACATCATAGTTTGCACCTGCTAACCCCAAACTCCCAATCCATCCCTAACCCCCACCCCCTTGGCAATCACAAGTCTATTCTCTATGTCTGTGAGTCTGTTTCTGTTTTGTAGATAAGTTCATTTGTACCCTTTTTTTAGATTCCATATATAAGCAGTATCATATATGTCTTTCTCTTTCTGACTTACTACAATTAGTACGATAATCTCTAGGTCCATCCACGTTGCTGCAGATGGCATTATTTCATTCTTCTTAATGACTAATATTCCATTGTATATCTATGTGTGTGTGTGTATATATATATATATATATATATATTACCACATCTTCTTTATCCATTCATCTATTGATGGGCATTTAGATCATTTCCGTGTCTTGGCTATTGTGAATAGTGCTGCTATGAACATAGGGGTGCATGTATCTTTTTGAATTATAGTTGTGTCTGGGTATATGCCCAGGAGTGGGATTGCTGGATCATCTGGCAACTTTATTTTTAGGTTTTTGAGGAACCTCCATACTGTTCTCCATAGTGGCTGTACCAATTTACATTCCCACCAACAGTGTAGGAGGGTTCCCTTTCCTCCACACCCTCTCCAGAAGTATGCATTTAAAAAAAAAAAACATGAGTTTTTTAAAAACTACAGTGGGGAGGGTATCCACTCACAGGAGTGGCCTGGCACAGGCGTGTCAGAGCCCAAGCAGGGTAGGGGTGGCACCCACAAAGGGAAGGACCCAGGGTTAATCAGAGTCCAGCCAGAGTGAGGAATGGTGGACAGAAGAGCACAGAGGAGCCCTCCTGAAGGGACTCCCACAGGTCCAATCAGGGAGGACCTGAGTTATCAAAATAAATACTACCACTAACACAGTATAACCATTGACTAAAATAGGAAACCATGAGTCCATATAGCTATAAATAAGTAAACTCGAAGTTTGTTGAGAAATAGGGGTTCGACACCGTTTCAAAGTCTCTCTATAAAACGTTTACTGGGCTTCCCTGGTGGCGCAGTGGTTGAGAGTCCGCCTGCCGATGCAGGGGACACGGGTTCGTGCCCCGGTCCAGGAAGATCCCACATGCCGCGGAGCGGCTGGGTCCGTGAGCCATGGCCGCTGAGCCTGCGCGTCTGGAGCCTGTGCTCCGCAGCGGGAGAGTCCGCAACAGTGAGAGGCCCGTATACCGCAGAAAAAAAAAAAAAGTTTACTAACAAAGGGGAAAAGAATAACTTCCTAGCAGGGAAGGCTGGCAGATGCCATCTTAACCAAGAGACTACGGTGAGTGACTATCATCCGAAATGGGGTGGGTCCACATTGGGAGTTCCCAGGGAAGACACAGTGGGAAGGACACACCATCACCATTTAGTGTGTCTGCCAATGGTGTGGAATGTGGATCTGATCTCGAGAAAGCCTCAAGCAAAGCCAAACTGACAGACATGCAACAAAATAACTGGCCTGGGCTCTTCAACAGAGTCAAAGTCATGAGCACCAAGACGGGGGAGCTGTTCCCGACTGAAGGCATCTGAAGACACATGACAACTCAAGGCATCACATGCTGCTAACTGGAAACACCTGTTACTTGAAATGGCGCTGGGGACAAATGACAAGAGTGGAAGAGGGTGTGATGTGGAGCTGACGGTAATGTATCAGCTCATTTCATGATTTTGAGCCCTGTAGGGTGGTTGTGTAGTAGAGTGCCCTTGCTTATAGGAAAAAAACACTCATGCCTGGGGGTAATAGCAATTTACTCCCAAATGACTGAGAGAAAACAACATTCTTTATACGATAGTGCCAACTTTTCCCAAAGTCTGTGACAATCTCAAATTAAAAACAAAATTTGAAGCCTGATTGTTTATTTATTCTAAGTTACATACACAGGGACAGAACAGTTATGGATCATTTGTACAAGGAGACATAATTTAGCAAGTGATTTGCTACATTAAATATGAGAAGGAATGAAAGGATGTATAAAATTCGCTAGTTTCATCTTAGGAAAAAATCAAACAAAATCCCTTTAGCCACACGTGTTCATGTGCCCTTCTGTCCTCACCAGAGTATCTGAACCCTCAGTCAGCAGGTTGGTGTAAACTCAGGGCCCTGCTCTGTCTTTTCATGCCAAGCCACTCCTACAACTGTTGTTATCACTCCAAGTACATGTTAAGTGCATGGTACACTCAGCAACACCTCCCGCCAGCCAGAACACTGCCAGGAACTAAGGAACCAGACCAAAATAACTGCCGAGTGTTCTGCTTTCAAAGTCCAATTGCCACAGACTCGGAAAACAATGGTACTAGTCCCAGATCCTCCCAGACAGCTCTGCGATGCAACCACACTGAGCCTCGGTTTTGTCATCTGGAAAATGGGAAGCTGGCATGATAATCTCTCATGCTGATCAATTCCACCAGCATCGAACAAAGGCCTCCCCAGCCCTGGCCCTGTCCTCGAGGAGCTCCAGTCAGCAGAGACGGGGGCTTGCAGATAGATGGAATGTGTAATGATCTCATTTCTGAGCACAGATTTGATTCTGTTCAGGAAAGAGACAGCATGAGAAGAGGGGGAAGTTACAGGAAGATGTTGAGTCTCCACTGAATTTTGAGCATAGAAATAAGGGGCTCCCCCAAGTAGAATAAAGGGCTGGGGAGGAAAATTCACCCATGGGAGTCTAGTTACTTCAGGCAGTCAGCACTACACAATGGGTTGCTCTGGCGCCCCCTAGCCGTGTGACCTTGGGTAAGTTATGTAACCTCTGCATTTCCTTTCTCCGTTTGTAAAAGGGAGAGAATAACGTTACCCAGCCCGTCCTTGATATGGTTAAACGCTTTAACGTATTCCACACGCACCTATATAGGTAACATTTAATCTATACTTAATTATTAAATTATAAATATGTGATATGTAATAGTATATATTAATAACATAATATTTAACTATTTTAAATACTTGAGAATTTGATCTACATTCAATATAGTCTAAATGCCTTGGTCTCTGGGAAGGTTTCATGCTTCAATATATTCTACAAAAGACCCTGGCACATAGTAAATACTCAATTAACATTCATTGATATTTATTACAATGATATGGTTTATGAGGATTATCACTTGGTGTGGCTCAGAAAGAGGGTGCAGTGTGTGTGTGATGAGCGTGGGGTGGCTGCAGTTTGTGCAACCAGCCAGGACCAGACTAGCCAGCTGCCAAAGGCTGTAGCCCACGAGATGAGGAGTGTGAACTTGACTCTGTCAGTAGCGGGAGTCTCTCTGTTGTAAGTCCTCATTTAGAACCTATCGATTCTCGATTTAGCACACTGAGTTATCTGGTGTGACAGCCAACAGTAAACCAAAGGCAGAGAGTTCAAGGGACCAGTGGCTGATGGGAAGGAGGAAGAAGGGACAGAATACCACACCAGATGTGACAGGAGGAAATGAAGCAACATGAGAAGAACAGTGCAATTAGCTTCATGGCCTCACCTTTCCTGGCCTTCCAACCTCAATAACTTCTACTTGACCAAATCTCAGCTGGAGAGAAAAGAAAAAAGAAAGAAAGAAAAAACTGACTACAGATTAAATTATGCTCCACATACTCTGTTGAAGATGACTGAGAAAGTATGAAATGTTTTAAATGCTTCCAAAATTATTATTAAAGATGAAAAGCTTTGGAATTTATAGGGGAAAACATGTCTTAGGTGGAAAAAAAATCACACGGCTGGAATTCCACACTCCTGGATAGGAAAGTCTGGCTGGGATCCTCCTGAAAGTCAAGAGAGCTGCTGCTCAAACGAGGAAACTCGATGACGTGGCCTTCTGACCCTGAAACTCAGGGCAAGGTGAGGTACAAAGACAGACATCAGGGAATAATCTCTGAAGTTAGCACAGATCCACAGAGGAACCATCTGAAAAACCCAAATCTGATTATAACTAGAATGCATCGTGCATGACCAGACATTAATTTTGGATCTTTACACAGGTTATAAATACATCATCAGGCAAAAAAGCAAAGTCCCCAGTGCAGCACTTAAAAAAAAAAAAAAAAATTCCCTTCTTCCCCATTCGCGGGAAGCTCATGAACACCTAAGGTAAAAATAAATCCGGAATTCAGATCAAATAACGAGCTACCAAGTCAATCATGAACACCTAAGGTAAAAATAAATCCGGAATTCAGATCAAATAACGAGCTACCAAGTCAATCCCCTACCAAGTCAATCCCCCCCAAGGTCTTCCTAATAGACACACCTCACCTTCAGAAACGCTTAAGATTCAGTTTATAACATGAAATTGTGACGTTAAATTTATTCCTTTTTCACCTGGGAAGTGAGGAAATGTAGCTTCCCAGCCCAGACAAAAAACCTATGCGGGGGCCACGTGCCTGTGTCACGGCCAATGGAATACAAACTCATATGATGTTGGCCACTTCCAGAATCTAGCCCTGACACCTCCCCTGAGACCCTCCGGGTGGTGCCTCTTCTCTTCCCTACACATCAAATGCAGAGAAGCCAGAAGCCAAGCAGATGGAGCAGCCTTGGGTCCCTGAATGACCTTGTGAAGAAAGAGAACCTGCAATAGATTGACGAGGGCAATCATAAACCTCCGAGTACACGAAGCCACTGAAATCTGGGGTTGTGTGTTAAAGGGGTCAGCCTATCTAGACAAAAAACTGCCTTGGGTTAAAGAACGTTGGTGAGAATCTTCTGGGTGGTCACAAAGCTACCAGCTCCAAAAAAAATCCTTGGAAATTTACCATCATGGAAGTGAACTTAATTTCACAGACTTACAACTGAGACATACTGGATTCCTGAAAACCCAGCCTTACTAGCTACCTTTCAGAAGTAGAAGTTAACCACTCCCAGGTGGAAACTCCCAGCGACTCTGTGTTCTCTCCTAACAATTTACTGACACCAAAAAGGCAAAGCCAACTAAGATGATCTCATGATCACAGCCAGCAACCCTAAAGGAAGGGCTACCCAGCAACGTGGGATGTGAGCAGGAAGGAGGACGAAATTCATTGAAAGAAAACCTATTCAAGGCAGTACGGCAAAATGTTTACTTCTATAGCACAGTGTAATCTGTATTTTTAGACACTGACGTGTAGCTCGGTGACTGGCACAGCAGGATCCCTATGACAAAGGACCGCATCTCAACCTCTCTTTAGAGAAAGGAGAGTCAACATGTCTTCACAAGTCAGCAACACCTGCATCGGCTTGGCAGGACTCACAATATGTAAATCATGAACCGTCTTACGCTGGTGCTGGAACCAAGGAGGAAAACCTGGATTCCCTTGCCCAGCGTCTTCACTGTCACGAAATGTTTTCTGACACTGCTTTGTTGGTGCACAGAGAGGAACAGGGTCAAAAATCGCTCACTCTGGGGAATTAATATCCTCCAAAGCGAGACAGGAGGCCCTGAATTGAGCTGCCAGTTTTCTAAAAAGGGGAAGGACCCCACCTAGGGAACAGCTGATATTACTAAGAAAGTGTTTTCTCTTTAATGACACCACCCAGTGAAAGATAGAAGCTTTAAACATGGAAGTGAAATCACTCCAAAAATGTCCACCAAGGTTCCCGGTAACTTGGGACACAGATTTTGGCCCAAACAGCCATGGGAGCTGGTTTATCATTATGTCTGAGTCAACTTAGTCATTTCTTAAAAGACTCATCCTCCCACACCTGGGTCTATGGATCAATTTCAGAACAGGTCCATTTCCTCCGTGTTGGAGTGTAGCAGTGCACAAAGGGCAGTTCTTGGACTGGGGAGACAGGGGCGGGGGGTGGGGGTGGTGGATGGGACACTCTATTTTTGACTCAGCAGTCTAATTATCTCTGTCTACCTCTTCACAGGGAAAGAGAGGATTGAACAGTGACTGAGAAATTAGCCTCGAGGGCCAGGAAGTCTATGGGGTGAGACTCTCAACATCACTAAACTTCAATTTCTCATCTGTAAATGGTAAGAAGTCAGTTCTAGTGATTGTTCCTAGTAACACTGTACCACCACCATCCTACCCCCAAGTGACCAATGACAATTAAATGTAATAATATGCAAAAGCACATACTTGACTTGGAACGTAAAAGATGGATCAATAAAAGTTATCATTAGCACCTATCACTCAGCATGTAATGTCAGAGCCCTTGCAAACAGTAGGAAAACAGAAATAAAGAGATTTCAGGGGTTTTAAGAAGACTCCCCTCGTTCACAAAATACATTCCCTACCCAGCTGAATAATAACCAAAAAATCCACTGTTAGATGTTGATTTTTAATTATTTCTCGAGAAACACATACCTTTCAGAGAAGTAAACTTGTGCCTTATCAGTATGAACCATTCACTGAATCCACAGATAATAGGAGGCCCCTTTTACAGACAACAAACTGAAGCTCAGAGAGGTCAATGATGTTGCCCAAATTCTTAGAAGTAGCTGAGTGGGAATTCCAACGTTGGTCCATTGGACGATAGATAGATGGCCTTTTCCTATAGAATTCTGCCAGATACTAGTAAGTGCATTCCTTCCGAGGGGAAAGTTTTTATAGCTAGAGAGAGTGAAAGGAAGAAAAGAGAATATGAAAACATTATGTAGATGGAAGGAATGAACAGGGCAGGGCATGGAACAGAAAGGAGTGTCAGGAAGCATTTTAATGAAGGTAGGGCTGCCCCACGAGAGAGAGCTCATCAACCTTCTCAAACTCACATCACACACAACCTTTAAATTATAGCAGCTACTGGAGCAAAAAATAGTGTTTATATGCATAGAGTACATCCTATATATTATAAGCTACAACGAGCTTTAACTTAAATCTTCTGGCAATACACTGAGTGGTAGAGAAGCAAGATTTTCATGCATAAATTATCTCTTCTAAGAATTTGACGACTTCCCTGGTGGTGCAGTGGTTAAGAATCCGCCTGCCAATGCAGGGGACACGGGTTCGAGCCCTGGTCCAGGAAGATTCCACATGTCACGGAGTAACTAAGCCCGTGCGCCACAACTACTGAGCCTGCGCTCTAGAGCCTACGAGCCATAACTACTGAGCCTGCATGCCACAACTACTGAAGCCCGCGTGCCTAGAGCCTGTGCTCCGCAACAAGAGAAGCCACCGCAATGAGAAGCCCGCACACGGCAACAAAGAGTAGCCCCTGCTCGCCACATCTAGAGAAAGCCCGTGCACAACGAAGACCCAACACAGCCAAAAAAGAAATAATAAATAAATAAATTTATAAGAATTTGAATACATTGATTCGGGGGAAATATTTGCTTTGAGTATTGTTGATAACTCTGGAAATTCAATAAACTCCTTTCCTTAAAGATTGACACAGTACCTACAAAAAGTACTTCTGAGGGGGAAAAACACCAGGAAAGTCACTTAACTCTGAGAATTTTTTTTTTTTTACCACATTTACTTTAATAACAGATCCTGGCACTTGAGTTTTAATGATATTCTGAGTCTTTGTGGAGACTCCCATATGGGTTCCAAAAATCAACACTTGCAACATTTGTAACATTTGTAAGTGAACAGAATGTTGGTTCACAATCCAAAGAGAGGAAAGAGAGACTGTTCTTTTAATGTCATTTATGACGTGCGGGGGCAAAATAATTTATACCAAAAAAATGAGGAGTTAAATAGAGTACATTTTAAAAAAATTGATAGGCAGATGCTTTTAAAACAAGAACATCACCAGAGTGCTCATCTCCTTGGTAAATGCAGCCCAAATGGATGGATTCTGAGAAGTTCTAAAGGAAGTATAAAATGAGATTCCTCGGGCTTCCCTGGTGGCGCAGTGGTTAAGAATCCGCCTGCCAATGCAAGGCACACAGGTTCGAGCCCTGGTCCGGGAAGGTTCCACATGTCGCTGAGCAACTAAGCCCGTGCGCCACAACTACTGAGCCTGCAAGCCACAACTACTGAAGCCTGCACACCTAGAGCCCACGCTCGGCAACAAGAGAAGTCACTGCAATGAGAAGCCCGCGCGCAGCAACAAGGACCCAATGCAGCCAAAAATAAATAAATAAATAAATTTATTTTTAAAAAATGCAATTCCCTTACGGTATACAAACAATTCAACCACTACTAGGAATACTGATTAATGCTTATTGAGGATTTATGCTATGCATTCTACATGTGTAAACTCATAATCTTCCCAATAATCCTGGGAGAAGGAAATTATCATTATCAGGATCATTTTACAGATGAGGAAACTGAGTCTAGGAACATCATTAAGTCTCTTATCTAAAAGTGCTTAAGTGGTGGCCTGGTGGGGATCACACTGATCTTTACTTAGCTGGAGAGGAGGAAAAAAAGACTGAATATAAAGAAAAATCAGGAGAGCCTTCAAGAGTAGGATTTAAGCTTATTTTCACAACTGTGGATAAGTGATGACTTGGGATAGGCTGTCAAGACATTAAAATGTTAGTGGAACCAGTGGACTCTTGGACCTCTTTTATAAGGAAGAAAAAAGGGCCAACACAGTCAAAACAGATCATGAAAAGAAAGCATGAATTTCTTTAAATTGCTCCCACTGCCCTAAATATATATAGCAAAACAAGCAGAGCAGACATCAGGCTTCTCAAACTGGGGCCCATATTTTTCATCTCAACTCAATATATAGATGTATAGCCTGGTTTCTTTACTATTATGTTCCATTACCTTGTTTTGGTAATGTTGGCCCCAAACCACTAACATTATTTAAGAAACCCCAAAAGGGTCTCAACCCTCAGTTAAAAATCACTGCCCAGATGGAAATTACAAGTCTCCACATGAAGCTATTTGTATTTCTTTTAAACATTCATGCTTTTAAAGGGCAGGGGTCACATAACCTTGCTCACTTTAGCAATTCTGCATAGGTCTTGGGAGTTGACGCTAAAACAAAGGTTCTCAGAATAGGATCCCTGGAGAACTTTCAAAGGCCTTTGAACCTTCTGGAATTGGAGACAAAATTATGTGCATAGGCATATCTGCATTTGTAAAAAGAGCACTTCCATGGCTTTTACCAGCTTTTCAAATGAGTGGAACCCACAGAAGTTTTGTGTATGAATGTATTTATCTCATGAGGGTCACCAAACCTGGCAACCAAACTACATAAAGTTTCCCCTGTATATAAATAAAATTAACATGCCAGGAGAGCAGGTCATTCCAGCCAAGATGGCCATGAAATTATGTCACAAAAGAAAGAGTAGCAATAGAGCAGAACATATACAGCATTCATTCATTTATTCTACAAACTTGAGTGCCTACCAAGGAAGATTGACCATATTAAGATTCTGGGTGTTAAATTAGGAGAGGGGGTTAAACTAGAGGGTCCCTGATGCCTTTGTGGTGTCCTAGCGCTACGACACTAGGATTCTGGAATCTGCAGAACGGAAGACTGTCACCTACCTACATTTTCTGTCCAACAGAGAACTGACAGAATGTTAAGCTAATTACTTTCAAAATCATTGCTTCATCACTGCTTATTCCTAATTAAACAGCCGAAATATTTCAAGAAAAGGTTTGCACTGATTTAGACAATCGTGAAGTGCAGCCACCCTCGGATGAAAAGGGGTGTCCGCATTTCACAAAGGGGAGCATTTTATGGGGAGTAAACACCTGACTGTCTATTAAGACAAAAACGTGGGACTTCCCTGGTGGCTCAGTGGTTAAGAATCCACCTGCCAATGCAGGGGACACGGGTTTGAGCCCTGGTCTGGGAAGATCCCACATGCCACGGAGCAAGTAAGCCTGTGCGCCACTAGTGAGCCTGCGCTCTAGAGCCCGTGAGCCACAACTACTGAGCCTGTGAGCCACAACTACTGAGCCTGCGTGCCACAACTACTGAAGCCCGTGCGCCTAGAGCCCGTGCTCTGCAACGAGAAGCCACCGCAATGAGAAGCCCGTGTACCACAACGAAGAGTAGCCCCCCTCACCGCAACTAGAGAAAGCCTGCATGCAGCAACGAAGACCCAATGCAGCCAAAAATAAATAAATTTATTTAAAAAAACACACACACAAACGTGGCCTTCTCCTCACTCTATGGTTGGGGCAGAATCAGCCCTCTCACTGAAAATGCATCAAGACTCTAAGTGGTTCGCTTTTATCAGATCA
Organism: Globicephala melas; assembly: GCF_963455315.2. NCBI lineage: Eukaryota > Metazoa > Chordata > Mammalia > Artiodactyla > Delphinidae > Globicephala > Globicephala melas. The sequence goes on along the minus strand of NC_083317.1, from coordinate 13,440,749 downwards.
AAGGTGATAAAATAATTGTTTGGGAACTATGATAGCATTCATCCTGATGGAACATGTGTACCATGTCCCCAGGCCTGAGGTTTCCTTCCCTGGGGAAGATCCATGTACAGTAAAGCACAGGAAACTCCCTGGCTTCACTGACTGCTTGGACTGCTAACGGGGATGGGTGGGCAGGGTCACTCACCTAGTTTGGGAAAATGACCCCCGCATGCCTAGCTCAAGCCTCTCTCTTCCCTCTCTCTTTGGGGTCTCCCAGGCCCACGGAGAACCCAAGGTCTGACCCACTCTGGATCATGTGGTAGGTGAGTTTAGAAGGTAATTTTAGTAGGGGGGCCACCTACTATTGTCCAGGGCTAGGTCTGCATAGGTGGGCAAGTCCATCTAACTCTTCCAGGTAAGGATTTCAAGAATCTTACTGTTGCCCTACTTCTAAGCCACAACCTCCAATCCCACATCTATCAATAACGAAGCTGACTTTTTGATCTCCACCTGCTGACTCCTCTGTCTTTCCCAGTTGGTTCAGAACTTGGGCAGGGAGGAGAGCTTCTCAAATCCCACTGGCTCGATCCTCTCCACATTCTGGATTTCAAGTGGGTTGACAGCCCTTGAAAGACTGTGCTTGAACAACCCATAGAATGGGAAAAAAATATCTGTAAATCATGTACCTAATAAGGGACAACCCAAATGTCCATCCATGGATGGATGGATAAACAAAATGTGGTATATCCGTATACTGACATATTATTCATCAATAAAAAGGAATGAAAGTAGGCTACACACTATAACATGGGCAAACATTATGCTCAATGAGAGAAGCCAGTTACAAAAGACCACATATTATATGATTCCATTTGTATAAAAAAAATATCCAGGATAGGCAAATCCATAAAAAAAAAAATAGAGTAAATTAGTGATTTCTTAGAGCTAGACGGGAGTAAGGGTGGGGAGAACAGGGAGTGACAACTGATGGGTACATGGGTTTTGGGGGGATGGGGGTAATTTAAACACTCTAAAAATTGATTGTGTTGATTATTGCACAGTTCTGTGAATATATTAAAAATCAATGAATTAAAAAGAAAAAAAAAAAGACTGTGCTTGATTCGGCTGTTACTTTGTAATTTTAGGACAGACTACCTGTGCCAACTTAATCAGACAACTATATTACATATACCCATCCTTAAGCAGCTGCCACCCAGCAGAGAAACTAAAACAGGTAACTACTGACCCAGTTCAAGAGAGGATTTCAGAAAAAAGGTATCTTTCTTTTTTTTTTTTTTAATAAATTTATTTATTTATTTTTGGCTGTGTTGGGTCTTCGTTTCTGTGCGAGGGCTTTCTCTAGTTGTGGCGAGCGGGAGCCACTCTTCATCGCGGTGCACGGGCCTCTCACTGTCGTGGCCTCTCTTGTTGCGGAGCACAGGCTCCAGACGCGCAGGCTCAGTAGTTGTGGCTCACGGGCCTAGTTGCTCCGCGGCACGTGGGATCTTCCCAGACCAGGGCTCGAACCCGTGCCCCCTGCATTGGCAGGCAGATTCTCAACCACTGCGCCACCAGGGAAGCCCAAAAGGTATCTTTCTTTAGGTGAATGCCCAGTCACAGAACTAATGGCAGGGCTGCAGGGTGGAGTTAACAACACTTTGGGCAGTTACAGCTCCCAGATCTTTGCAGAGAGAGTATTTCATTCTATAATTCAAAGTGCATTTCCAGAATAAGAAGTATTCAAGTGTGAATATTTTGATACACCCCCTAAGGCTTTAAGTTCAGGATAAATTATCAATGGTTAATAGGTGGTCAAGAGACTCAACTCTGCAGAATAACTACCTAAGAACTCAAAACAAATGTTCTAAGTAGATTTTTCTATTCCCAACTCTGATTAGCAAGACCTGCCAATTTCATCATGGTACAACCAAGAAAATCTAATACTTGGGAAATAAATCTTTGGGGCTCTGAGACTAGAAGAAAAAAGTTCTGTAGATAAATCTTCTTGACATTATTTTATCATTATCTTGACAATGTTATTAGACAGAAGAAATCTGATTCAGCCCGGATTCTCCTTCAAAACGTTCCCTTTGTGTCTTGACATGACAAGCTGGCCTCCGTGGTAGAACCAAACTTTTTGTGTCTCTAGGGCTTCAGTTTCATTGTATTGTGTAGGTGGGGTTTTTTTCTGGAGCTCTAATTTCTGCTGCTCTACATGCTAAATGCCCAGATGGCAACATAAGTAAATCATCTTTAGGAAAGATGAACTGATAAACAATAATAATAATGCACATTCAAAATGAGCTCAATTGGTATACAAGTATCTGTTTGAGTCCCTGTTTTCAATTCTTTGGGGCACATACCTAGGAGTGGAATCACTGAGTCATACGGTAATTTTATGCTTAACAATTTGAGGAACCATCAAAATCTTTTCCACAGTAGCTGCAGCATTTTGCATTCTCAACAGCAATGTCAAGGGTTCCGATTTCTCCATGTGTTCACTAACACTTGATATTTTCCTTTTTTTTATTATAGCTATTCCAGTGGGTGGACAGTGATCTCATTGTGGTTTTGATATGCATTTCCCTAATGACTAATGATGCTGAGCATATTTTCATGTGCTTATTGGTCATACGTATATCTTCTTTGGAGAAATGTCTATTTGTCCATTTTTAAAATTGGGTTGTTTTTCTGTTATTGTTCTCATTGAGTTCTATGACGAATGTTCATAGCTACACTATTCACAATAGCCAAAAGGTGGAAACATAAATGCCCACTGGCAGATGAACGGATAAACAAAATGTAGTATGTATACGTAATGAAATACTATTCAGTCAACGAAAAGAAATACAATTTCTGATACACGCTAGGACAGGAATGAAGCTTGAAAGCATTATGCTAAGTAAAATAGGTCGACCAGTCACAAAAGAACAAGTATTCCACTTATGTGAAGAATTGCCTATCTGGAATACGCAAATTTGTAGAGACAGAATGTAAAACAGAAGTTGGAGGTGGGGATGTTATTGCTTAATGGGTACAGAGTTTCTGTTTGGGATGAGGAAAAGCTCTGGAAAAAGATAGTGGTAAAGGTTGCACAACGTCATGAATATACTTAAGTTGGCTGAATTGTTCATTTAAAGATGTTTAAAATGGTAAATCTTTTGTTATATATATTTTACCACAAAAAAATCAGCTCAATTTTGTTCACTGTATGCTTCCAAATATAATTTGTTAAAAAAAAAATATTCACAACATAAAAGAAGGACAAAGATGGTTGAGTCAGGGGGCCCTGAGGCAGCTGTGAAGAGGAAACAGCATTCAGGTTAGGTGGTATCAAGCTCACGACACTTCCAGCTCTACGCTGATTCATGTGCTAGGGTGGGAGAATTCTTCAACCTCTCAAAGCCTCCTTAGTTACAGGATCAAAAAGGGGGTGGGGGGCTGGGGATTAACCTCAGATGGTTACTGTAGGGATACAGGAAGTCACCTGCCTGAAAAGCCCAACACAGGGACAGACCTAAGGGGACACTCAGTACGTTTAGTCGGCCTTCACCTCCCCCCTTCCTAAGACCGCAGTCTTCTCCACATGATTTGAGCCCAATCTAGACACTGCCCCCTCCATGCTCTTCTGTGTTTTTTGAAATATTTCATGACAGAATTTTAAAAGCAAGTAAAAATTGCTCCTTATATAACATATTGATGTAACCAAATTGATGGAATTAAGTGTAAGAAAACATTAACCCTCCCTGACATCTTTCAAAATCCAACTCAGGGAGAAGGAATAAAGAAGTCTAGAAGGAAATATGCTACATGTCAATAGTGGGTACCTCTGGAGCCAGGCCAAGGGGTAGTTTTGATTCTTCTCTTTTTGCTTGTCTCTATATTCCGACTTTTCTGTAATGAAGGTGCATGATCATTTAAAAATATTATTTACAAAAGAGAAAGAAGAGGCTAGCTTGGAGTTCAACTTCTCTCAAATCTTCCTTGCCTCCTCTTCCCCTCCCCGACCAGAGTCCATCACTCACACTCACGTATTCCATCTGCCTCATCACGATGTAGAGGACAGTTCTAGCTCACATTTACTGAAGGTGTGCCAGTGCTGGGCACTCCTCTAAGTTCTGACACATGCTAATCCATTGACTATTTGCAACAACTTGATGAGGTGGGTACCACTGTCCCCCATCTTATGGGGGAAGGAACAGAAGCCCCAAGAGGACTGTAATTTGCCCACAGTCACTCTAGTGATCTGTGACAGAGCTGGTCCCCCACCCAGGCAGTATAGCTCCTGAATCCGCATTCTTAGCCTCAACACCCTGCCCCCTCCTAGATGGACTTCTATTGTTGTCACTGCCTTTCTCTTTGGCACTATGCAATGACGTTCCTGTCACCTCTGCCACACTGAGACAGGAGCTGCCCCCGACGGATCTCCACCTGCAATATCCATCCCATACTAGGTTCTCTAGTCCAGCTACTGAACTGGTCACTACTCAATTGTATGTCCCAAACCAAATGAATTTTTTAAATACTTGTATAGAACACGTACGCCTCTATTTCTATTTCCATGATAGTGGTAAGCAGTCACTGATAATTAGAGCCAAGTGTGGCTCATTGATCCTCCCACATAGCTCAGGCATGAGCCCCTCAGCCAGGAAGCAGTTAGCCAAATGTTTCTTCAGGAAACGGGTTCGCTGGTGAAGTTCATGGGAAATTACTAGGTGCGCTTCTGACCTTCACAGCCAAAGTTAAGAAACACAGACTAGTCATACAGAAGCCATGAAAAGTAGTGCTATAGACACATCAGGAGAGGAAACAGAAAACAGGGGCCGGATAATCATGTCAATCACAATCATTTCACGATGTCCACCTACTGCAGTTAATGGAGCTCCACAGACAGGAAATGGAGAGAACTGGCTTAGAACTGGTTAAATCCAACAAAGGTTTAATAGGAGAAAAGAATAGAAATCTTTTAAAAGCCCCAATATCACTCATTTGACTCCAGCCTAAGAGCAGGGAAATAATGACAACAACAATGAAGTTGACAGTTTGGGGGAGGGGACCAACCATAACTCAGACACTGGAGAAATATATTAATCTTCTTAACAGTTCTAGAAGGAAAATACCCACAATTTATAAATGAAGAATCCAACACACAGAGAGTTTAAGTGACTTATCCAAGGTCACACAGCTAGTAAGTGCTAGAACTATGATTTTTATTCTGTCTGCTGCTCTTAGCCTTTTTTTCTGTCTCTACCTTTCGGAGAGCTACCTCAGAATTCTAGGATTCCATCTACAGGGCTCTTGACACGGCCATGAGCAAACATTAGCTACCCAACCTGAAAGTCTGACGTTCACGCTGAAGGCAAAGATGTTTGCATGTTTTGGCTTCCAAACAACCAAGTGGATTTCTAGGTCATTTCTTTGCAGAAATTATTTATGTATTTAAGGAACATTCCAGTAATGTTCTCACCAACTAGAGCTCCCGGAGCACAAGGAAATCCCACCACATAAGAACAGATGATCTTTCCATTACTGTTCCACCAAGGTAAACAAACACACCAACACTAAAACAATTAAGGATTTTTGACAGTTCAACAGTGCTCACGGACAGTCATGGAAACACACGTTCTGAGGGTGTGCTTTTGGAATTGACTCAGAAGGGCCTTCATCTAAAATAATACACACGTTTATCTTTTACCTGTGGAAATATGGATATCTTTCTACCTCTTAGGTCATAAAGATGGAAAGAAACCAGGAATCAATGGGCTGGAGGTGCCACATGGAGGAGACATTCAAAAGAACCATACTACTCAACATTTTTCCATTATGTTGTCTATTTCCACATGCAACTCTAAATAAGGCAATATTACATTATAAAATCAGTAACATACTTTATAGTGGCATTTGGGAATTTCTAAAAATAGAGCTGAAGACTCTATTTAAAATAAAGAAGTCCAATATATCCAGACAAAACTCTAATCCAAAAAGATACATGCACCCCTATGTTCATAGCAGCACTATTTACAGTAGCCAAGACATGGAAACAACCTAAATGTCCACTGACAGAGGAAAGGATAAAGATGTGGTCCATATACACAACGGAATATTACTCAGCCATAAAAAGAACGAAATAATGCCATTTGCAACAACATAGATGGAACTAGAGATTATCATACTAAATGAAGTCAGAAAGAGAAAGACAAATACCATATGATATCACTTATATGTGGGATGTAAAATATGGCACAAATGAACCTATCTACAAAACAGAAACAGACTCACAGACATAGAGAAGAGACTGGTGGTTGCCAAGGGGGAGGGGGTTGGGAGGCTGGGGTGAGCAGATGTAAGCTATTATATACGGAATGGAGAAGCAACAAGGTCCTACTGTACAGCACAGAGAACTATATTCAGTATCCTATGAAAAACCATAATGGAAAAGAACATTTTTATAAAATGAATGCATATATATAACTGAATGACTTTGCTGTACAGCAGAAATTAATACAACATTGTATACTGACTATAATTCAATTTTTTAAAAATCAAAAAAAGATAAAATAATGAAGCCCACCTCTCTGCAAACTGTGTATTTCACACCATTCCCATGTGCTGCCAACGTCTGCCTTTCTCAACTGCCATGCAGCGTCCCCTTGTGGAATGACCCCTGGCTCTGGCTCCAGAAGGACTGCGGCTGTGCATATAAACACTCTGATCCTGGCGAGAGCCAGATCCTTCACTTCCCTCCCACAGGTTAGCAGCTGAATTCTCCATCCATCAATGACTATGACCATAACATCTTCCCATTTGTATTTTTTGGTTCTGTTCCATTTCTTAAACCAATGCCCTCATTTATCAGGAATGAACTCAAGCAGCTTCTTCTGGAGAAAGACATGGCTCTCTCCTGCCTTTCTGTTGACCCAATTCACTTGGGAAACTTTCTGGAGAAACAGGGTTAAGGTGAGGGAGATGTCTCAGGCCCCTACATGAGAATTATCCATTACCAACTTGGAACGCAGCTGACATTGAAAAAGGAACTCCTTACCTATTGGAATATCAAACCAAAAAATGGAAAGAAAATCAAACAACCTTATCAGTCAACTGTACCATGCTTCAGTCCACACTATGAGATCCCAGACAATCCATAATAAGCCATAAGGACCCATGAACTAGGAAAAAAGAAGTCCTCTGCAATGATAGTACTGAAGAACTAGGGCAAGTCCCTATAGCCCTCTCCCTGTAGATGTGCATGGTAATACACTACCCACCAGGTAATACTTGCCAAGGACTTAAGATGCTAGATGAAAGGCATTCGTGAAACGCAAAATCCCTCTTATTGTGTTGGGCCCAGAGGCTGTCCCTCTAAGTTCTTTGCAGTGGTGATTAAAGCCATCCCCTTCCATCCCTTCCCTACCTTCCATTGATGTGAGGTTTAATTAATGTGCACTTGGGGTTTAAGATCCCTAGATGCAAAGGTGACCCGATGTGAAAGTTATTATTATTCTGTTCAAAGTACACTGGTAAACTAACATCTGTGGACAAGTTTACCGCATGACACTTAAAATGGGCTAACGAGGGTCAAATACCAAAATATTTAGGAAGGGATTTTTGAAAGGCTCAGGTACCCTCCAGCTATGTTCAGGCCATCATGAGGAGGTAACACATAGGACAAATGGTTCACTTTTCTAAGAACCAAAACATGATCAGACTGAACCAAAATGGGGTGTGTGAAGTGGAAAAGAGAGTCGAACCTGATTACAGACAAGAAAGGGGCTCTCAGAGCAAAAGAAGAGGAGGATTTTTCTGTTTTGAAGGTAAATGAAGCATCTGACTGCAGAGAACCCTGAATGATCTTGGAGCATTTCTCGAGCACTCTTTTTTTGTTTGTTTGTTTTGTTTTGTTTTGTTTTGTTTTGTTTTTGCAGTACGCGGGCCTCTCACTGTCGTGGCCTCTCCCGTTACGGAGTGGACGCGCAGGCTCAGCGGCCATGGCTCACGGGCCCAGCCGCTCCGCGGCATGTGGGATCTTCCCGGACCAGGGCACAAACCCGTGTCCCCTGAATCGGCAGGCGGGCTCTCAACCACTGCACCACCAGGGAAGCCCTCTCGAGCACTCTTGAACTCCATATGGAACTCATCAGGTACCTACCCTGGCATGGTTAAAGACCTTTTCCTCATCAGCTATGAAGAAAGAGATTTGCACCTAGAGAAGTCAAAAACAAACAAATAAACAAAAAACTTACTAATAGAGACCCAATAACACCAGTGGGATCAGGGCTGTGTGAGCCATAACAAAGTCGAATCACTGCTCAGACATGAGGATTACTGGCCACAAGGGTGAGAAGGAGAAGGCTGTCTGGCTTACTCTCAACACTGCAGGCAGAAGGATCCTATTAAAACCTCAGTCAGGGGGCTTCCCTGGTGGCGCAGTGGTTGAGAATCTGCCTGCTAATGCAGGGGACACGGGTTCGAGCCCTGGTCTGGGAATATCCCACATGCCACGGAGCAACTGGGCCCATGAGCTACAAGTACTGAGCCTGCGCGTCTGGAGCCTGTGCTCCGCAACAAGAGAGGCCGCGACAGTGAGAGGCCCACGCACAGCGATGAAGAGTGGCCCCCACTTGCCACAACTGGAGAAAGCCCTCGCGCAGAAACGAAGACCCAACACAGCAAAAATAAAAAATAAATAAATGAGACAGAAGGAAATAACTGCCCTGGAAAACAGATTAAAAAAAAAAATTTTTTTAAAAAAAAACCTCAGTCAGATCATGTCTCCCGCCCACCATCCTCCAAAGGCCTCCCTCCTACTGCCCCCTCCCCTGACCACACTCACCTCCTGGAGTCTCCCCCTTGCTCTCTCCAGCCAGGTCCCAGTGGCCTCCAACATGCCAGGCCCAACCTCAGCCCCTCTACCTGGATCACTCCCCATCTGTTAACAAAAGATCTCACTCCCTTAACCCCTTGCCACCTTTGTTTCGAAGTCACCCATGCAATTCCCTAACCCCCTTGTTTAAAAGTTCAAACTCCCAGCACTTCCTAGCTCCCTTCCTAGCTCCCTGGTTCTCCACCACAATGATCACCTTCCAACACACTCCACGTTTTAACTACTTCATCACTGCCTATCTTCCGCCCCTAGAATGTCTACACACGCGTGCAGAGATTCTTCTGGGTCTCGCTCACTCCTATACCCTCACAACCTGGAAGTGCACATGGCCCTAAGTGAGGGGCTCAATAAATATTTGTGGAAGACGTGAATGATGACTTCAAAAAAGTAAAAGGTTTCAAGGAGAAACGCTGATGTAAACTTCTGGAAAAATCTTTGAACTCACTCAGTTCCATGTTAATATGCCCTGTGCCCATAGCGACCCCTGGCAGAAAGGTAACAGGATCAAGGCAGGATTGGGCCATTTCCGGTCCCCAGACTACAGCACTTTCAAATACTATCAAGCCCAGCTCCTCCCTCACCATGCCCCACGCAGGGAAGACTGGCTCACATGGAATCTACCCAAGGAATCAGTTCGTCAAAAACTGCATCCTTAAGGACTTCCCTGGTGGCGCAGTGCTTAAGAATCCGCCTGCCAATGCAGGGGACGTGGGTTCAAGTCCTGGTCCGGGAAGGTCCCAAATGCCACGGAACAACTAAGCCCAAGAGCCACAACTACAGAACTTGCACTCTAGAGCCCATGAGCCACAACTACTGAGCCCCTGTGCCACAACTACTGAGCCCGCGCTCCACAACCAGAGAAGCCACCGCAATGAGCCCACACACCGCAACAAACAGTAGCCCCCACTTGCCGCAACTAGAGAAAGCCCACGCACAGCAACAGAAGACCCAACGCAGTCGTGAATAAATTAATTAATTAAAAAGAAAAAATCCTGTGCTCTGACTATTCATCCTGGCCCCCCACTCCCCATAGTTTTGCCTTTTCCAGCACGTCATATGGTTGGAGTCATGCAGTACGTAACTTTCTTAGACTAGCTTCTTTCACTTGGTAACATGCATTTAAGTTTCCTCCATGTCTTTTCATGGCTTGAAAGATAGTTTTTAGCCTTGAATAACATTCCATTGTCTGGATGTTCCACAGTTTATTTATCCATTCACCTACTGAAGGACATCTTGGTTGCTTCCAAGTTCTAGCAACTATGAATAAAGCTGCTACAGGCATCCGTGTGCAGGGTTTTTGTGCCGATGCTTGTACGTTTTTAATAGCATCTTAGGGAGACAGAGAGAGATGTAAAGCACAACCTTAGCGAGTTGAAGACAAAATAGGCTTCACACTCTCGAAGAAAGTCCCTCTTTCTAAGAATATTTTTGAGAAGTTAAATTTGTCAAAGAAGTCTGGTTTTAGATTTATACACACATGAATTCATTTCCAACACTATGGTTTTTTCAAGCACTTCAAATGGATTATAAACTCTGAAACGTCATACAGGTTTTGAATATTTTCTTTTGTCCCTATTAATAACGTCTCTCTGTGGGACTTCCTTGTCAATTCCATTCCACTTAGTCCATTTTCCCCAACTGGTACCACCAGCTCCTGAGTTCTGTTGCGGGATCTACCATACCTGACATATCTATCCATGCCTGAATTCCACGAGCCTCTCACTAAGTAAGGCACACAGTAGGTGCTAAAAACAATTGCTAACTGGTAAATGCATCTGAACATTCCACCAAGTATTCAACCAAGATTATGACAAATTTCCAGACAAAGATTCATAAAAGTCCCTGGACACAGGTATAGAAACAAATTAGAAAAGTAAGCATGCATTCAATCAACTATGTCAACATCCACATACTAACTATTAAACAAAAACCAGAGAAAGGTGGGCATCTCAAGTCAGAGAGATCCATCTCTTTAGAAAAGAGCAGCTTACCACCTCCAAACACAGACTGCAGGCCCTAAGGCCCTCACGGCTCAAAGGACTACCCGCCACAGCACCTCTCAGGGGAGACGTGAGCAAAGATGGTACCCAAGAGCCCAAACGTGTAGGACATGAAACACCAGTAGAAATCACTTCTCAGCGATTTCTGAAGTCAAAATTCACTCTCAGTTTCTAAAATCAAAATGAATTCCCACGCAACCGTACTACTCAGGACCGAAATCCTCGACCGTACCACACCAGCTTTAAAAACTCAAATCGAATCACAAGGCAGTTCAGAAGGCCTTCCATTTCATATTTGTAAATGTAGACATTTACAAAATGTCTACTCAAGGCTGACATTTTGCAGACAAATTTCCCACATCCTGTATCTACCACATTCAAAGTATTCCTGGGCTTTCATACCCACTCCCACTTGTGAGTTTAAAAAAAGACCAGAGAGGAGGCCAGGTGGATAAACTGACAGGGGTCACCCGAACTAATGCCCCCACTTGCAGGATTTCAACCTGATTTCAAATTGTAGAAATAAAAGGCAGGCAATCCGAGTTTAAATGCCAACTTGATGTGTTCTTGAAAAGACGGAAATATTTAATATTCAGATCTGCTTTTTGCTTTCTTTTAAACCATAAAGTCCCAATGAAAAAGTAATCCATGTATAATGTATCTGATTACTCGGAGAAAGCAAGTATACACTCCTGTGTTCCCTTTATCTAGCAGCAAAATGGTGTGTTTCCCCATTTTGGTTAATTTCTCCACTGCTGAAAATTACTTCCAGATCCAATCTCTTCTTTAGTTTCCATTTCCATCCTATATGAAACCCCCTACTCCTGGAATAAAAAAGAAAGAAGGAAAGAAAGGAAAGAAAAGAAAGAAAGAAAGAAAGAAGATAACACAATATTTTAAATACAACACCAAAAACAAAATCCAGCTGCAGCATCCGGGTCTAAAACAACATGTTTAAATAAACAACACAGCAATATCAAGCTAAAAGTTGAGTCTTGATACATAATACCCCTATTACAGGCTTACCATATAGAGAGAAACTTCTGTACGTCACAAGGACCCCAAGGATATAATTTCCTGACCCAAGCAACTGGCTCACCAAATGTCCAAGGGTTAGGAAGAGCTCAAGTCAAGAAAACTTGGGTCTCTTCACTTGTAGCCCAGTGTTCTTTTCATATTTTACTGAATAAACACTAGCAAATAATGATAATCACTTTGTTTCAACACAAATGACTGAGTTTATTTACCTCCCTCACCTCATTTTTAAAAAAATAAAAATGACCATTCGCCAAAAGAGAAAACTCACTGTGCCCTAGCAGGAGATAATTTCTAGCAGTATCAACACTGACAATGGAACCACGACCAAGGAACTGAGTAATACAACTCCCATGTTCATAGTCATGCTATTTATATGATAATTGAAATCACCCTCCAAGGATCTAAAGTCAGTAGGTTAGATCTTTTCATGACTGAATGGCCCATCAGACATCCACACAAACTAGATTCCTCTAAATACTGAAAAGAGTGGAGCAGAAACTAATTGCTCATATTGGTGGTTTGCTGCTGACTCTTAGACAGAAAGAAACACTGAAGATGTACGGACTGTCCCGGCAACACAGGAAAATCAGAATTGGGAAGAGCCACAGAGGCCTGGGGGAGTGGGCTGCAAACTGCCCACGTGTCTACCTGGACTTAACTGTGCACAGCTGTGTCACGCTTATGTCTGTCTCTCTCTCTGTCTCTCTCTCTGTCTCTCTCTCTGTCTCTCTCTCTGTCTCTCTCTCTGCCTCACTTTCCTCACCTGTAAAGCTGGAATGATAATAGTTCATTGGGTCATGGGGAAGATTAAATGTGTTAGTCCATGAGCAAATGGACTAGTCCAGAGAGCAAATACTTAATAAACAAGAGAAATTAGTAATAATATTATTATTAATGATTTTCCCAATCATTTCACCATTGAATGACAAATGTCCTGACCCTTCAAATGTACCAAAATTCTAGATGATATCTCTCCTATTTGGCCCCCTACTAACTTTCCCATGGAATTATCTTTTCTCCCCTTCTACACTATAAGCTCCTTGAGGGCATGTGAGCTGTGCTCACACCTCACTGAATCACCCGAGGACACCTCCAAGGACAATACCCATAGCTACCCAATGAGTGACTTGTGGAATGAATAAATAAACTAACCCCCCTTCCCCCTCCCAATCAGTAGGAAGCCTAGTAACTAGATGTCAATCTGTTAACCTGAATACAGTATCTCAATTTGGTTTGTAAATGCATTAGAGAAATAAATAGCTACAGTTATTACCCAGAGGCTGGACTAGGAAAAGCTTTTTCAATCAACCCTTGTGGCTTTTGCCTTTTCCACTTGGATGGAACTCCATGCTTGGAGTTTGCATGCAGGCAACTGCAATTACCTCCAGTGTTCCTTCTAAAGCTAAAACCACAAACTATTTGATTGTCACAGGCTGTCAGCCCTTGATTTTTCTTCCAGGCGTGATTCTGCTGCCTCCTGCCCACCCTGTCTGGGGGTTCTTCATTACCACGCTTCCCATTTCCATCAAAGCCTTCGGTCCCCATTATACAGATTGATGCTGTAGGACCCGCAAAGGGGCCCACTGATGACAGGGTCCCCACCACTCTCTCTCTCAACCCTCCTGGGATTTCAGACACTTTCGCCTGCACCTCCAGCAAAGATAACCCAGGCCTCTGGAATGAATTCTTTTTTCTAGCTCTGAAAGTAATTATCTGCAGTCCCATCTCTCACTTCCCCACCCCAGTCCATTCACATTCTCAAAATAAAACAGAACTCCACGGAGCATCATTTAGGAGCAGAGGGAAAAGCCTGTGCTTTGCGCTAACTGGCTTCTTCCCAAGCTAAACACACTTATGTAAACCTGACTCCGTTGCAGCCCAGCCTGCACACGCATCAGGGCACCCAGCTCCTCTGGAGTTAAGCTTTTGTTTACCCACTGTCAAGTGGGTATTTCCCAGTCAGCCTCTCCTCCCACGGAGACTGGCGGCAACCACCCCTACCCCCTACCCAGGCAACCAAATGTGACATCAAAGGAGCCCCCGGAGTGGCCATCTGTCCCTGCCATGCCAATGTTTATGCAATGTGGGCAGGAGAGGGACAGGACGACCGAAGAATCCTGGGCATCCTGCTGCATCATACCCAAGGCAAGGACACCCCAGGCTGCCTGTGCTACAGAGTAAGTGACAAGAAAGTCCTCAGTCTGCCTGGAGAGGTTCCTTCTTCTTAGAAAGAAGGCTGAAACTATCTAACTTTCCTGAGGGTGTGCAAGGAACGGGCTTGATACGTTTCACCTGTGGGTACGCATCTAAAAATAAAATCAGCTCCCTAATTTTGCAGTAATTTTGTAATACTTTTCAAATATTACACAACTCACCCCCAAAAAGTTCTACCTAAACATGGTACTTCGGGCAATACCAACTTTACCAAATTCATGAACGATGAAGTGCTAAGAGGAATTGGCTAAGGTAGAAAAGGTAGAGATCAGAAACAAACCCAGGGGTCTCAGAATTCTAGAATCCTCACCTAAACACCTCTGTCTATATCTAGAACGGCAGGTCAAGATGCATGAGAGTGGTCATGGATGTAAAAGTCAGATAAACCACAGTTCAAATCCAGGAGCACCGCATCGGTGTGAGTTTGGTGAAGTCATGTGGGTTCCATAAGCCAGACTTGGGAAGGACAGCACGTCCAAGGTGGTGGTGAGGTTCCATCGCGGACTCTGTTGACAGCACTGAGCAGAATCCCAGGCACACAGTAGGTGCTCAGTGTACGTGGTCTCTTCTCCTCTGCATCTTCAGTTCTAGTGCAGTCCTCCTTCCAGGACCTCACAATGGGGGCACACCCAGTTGGCCCAAGAGGAGAGGCCTCTGTGGACGGTGAGGCTGACCACCAGCTCAAACTCAACACACAAACTCTACTAAGGGACATCATGGTCATTTTTCAAATGGGGGGAAAGAAAGACACTTGACATCCTTCACCTACCATTTTCATAAAGTTTGTCAAACCACATCCCAAGAAGTGGAAGAGAATCTACATTATTCATCACACAGGTCTGCTTAAACTCCCTCAGGGGGAAGACGGCTAGCCACCGTGCCTGAAGCCAAGAGATGATCCATCCACCCTGTGATTCAGCTGGAACAGCTGCAGCGTGCAGACGCACACACGGACTTGCCCAAAAATGGTCTAACAATTTTGAGATTTGCCGCCTCACTTATTTCATTTTTTCAATTTTGTCCCCTTGACCTCGTGATTTCCCTTCATTCATAGAACCCGGAAACAACCGTGGCATTTCTTTGGACAGCTTGGACCAGGTTTTGATTAATCCCCAGAGAATCAAATCACCAAACGCTTACTGTGTGGTTCTGGGCACCATCGCAGCACTCAAGGATTTACAGTCGGGTTGGGAGGAGAGAAGACAGAAGAGGCAACATCTGACAAATAATCCTGGTTCGAGGGGAAGAGAATAACTCTGGGCTGCAACAGGCTGGAAAGGCAGCAAGGAGGAGGTGGGCTTGCACTGACTCTGAAAGACAGCTGGGGAAAAGTCACTCCAGGAGGAGAGCCAGTGGACACCTGCCCAGGGACAGGACTCAGTAAGGCTGTTTGGGGACAGTGCAAAGGTCAGCCGGGTTGTTCAGCCACTCATCAAGCAAGCATTTACAAAATACGCCATGGCAGTCTTTATAATCCACGATGAGGCAAATATACAGAAAAGGATGAGTAGTCCTGCCTTGGAGAGACACACGGAAGAGCTCTGGTTGAGAGCACAGCCCCCGGAGTCAGGCGACCGGGTTTCAAACCCTAGCTCTCCCCCACCCCCACCCCCCGCTTCTAAGGCTGTTACTTGGAACAAGTTACTTAAGCCACAGATGAGAACTCGTGTTTAAGTTACTTGTTAGAAGCATTTCCAGAGAAAACCAGTTTGGAGAGGAGGAGAAGGAAGCCACAGGGGCTCTTTGGAGACAGGACAGGGGAAACCTCAGAGCTGTCCTGAAATACCTGTGCCCTCCTGACGGTCAGCCCTAGCTAAGGACTGCTCCAGGGGTACAAGGATTCCAGTCAAAGGGGAATCAAACCCTGAGGCCAGCTGGCCAACAAAGAGAAGGGGTTGCTGGCTGGTGGGGTGAAAGCACGTGTGGGAAGCTTATATGCACGGAAGATAACATGGATCTGAAAGGATGGGGACAGAGCACAGACGGCATGTGCTCAAGGGGTTAATCGTTGTTTTTATCATTATTGTATTATCCTTTATATTATTTTTGCCCCTTAAAAAAAAGCCAATAACCCAATTATGACAATACAATGGGATGTAAAGTAGAGTGAGAGGTCTCCAGGCTGCCATGTGCAGACAGAGAAAGGCGTGGCTAAAGCTGCCAGTCTGGATTCAGGCGGCCAGGAGAACAGGTAAGACAGGAAGAACAGGTCACCAAGACCCACAAAGCAGGCCTGCGATGCTGGTGGGAAACTACAGACTACAGGGATTAGAATGCAAAAGCGTGCAGCCGTCACAGAAGAAAGCTAAAAATAGAACTACCATATGATCCAGCAATCCCACATCTGGGTATTTACCCAAAAGAAATAAAAGCAGGATCTCAAAAAGATATCAGCACTGTTCACTGCAGCATTATTCACAGTAGTCAAAATGGGGAAACCACCTAAATGTCCATCGATGGAGGAATGAGGGGGAAAAAAGGCGGTATACACGTGTGCACACGTGCACACGCATGCACGCGTGCACACATGCACATGCGTGCACGCACACACTCCAGAATATTATTCAGCCTTCAAAAAGAAGGATATCCTGCCATATGTGACAGCACGGATGAACCCTAAGAACATTATGCTGTGTGAAATAAGCCAGTCTCAGAAAGACAAATGTCGCGTGACTCCACTTATATGAGGTATCTAAAATAGTCAAACTCATGAAAGTGAAGGACAGAATGGTGGTTGCCAGGGGCTGGAGGGAGGGGGAGTGGGGAGGTGCTAATCAACAGGTATTAAATTTCAGTTACACCGGATGGGTAGTTTCCAGAGACTCGCTGTAAGATACTGTACCTATTGCTCATACTGTATTGTACATTTAAAAATCTGATCAGGCGGTAGATGGCATGTTGGGTTCTTAATACAGTTTAAAAAAACACTTTTTTTTTAAATTGCAGGGCTCATGCCTCAGGAAGCACCTGTGATTCACCGTCTCCATCAAATCGGTCGTCACATCTTTTGTTCAAATCCTGGATCAACAAGCATAGGACCAAAATCTGATACATGTTAAGTAACACAGCATTACGTACCTACTAACAAGGCTTGAGTGACTTTGTTTTTGGGAGGAAGGCAAACTTGAAAAGAATAAGTACAACTCTATGTAGTTATAAAGCCCCTTTTGGTCTAAATCATTCTCTCCCAGTGAAGTAGAGGGGGGTTGCTCAGGGCACACGTCACGGTCCCCACGTGGCAGAAGGAACTGAAGAGCACGAGTCCCTTTTTGCTGGACTTCCCTCGAGGAGCCTCGTGCCACACACAGGAAGTAGGAAAGGGGTCTCTGGAACAGATTTCTTTTCTCCAAGTGCCCGCACATCGTGCTCCTTTACCATTGGATCCTTCCAGCAGGAAGCCCCTTGCCTCTCATGCAATGATGACATCCCATCTGAGCACAGCAGTGACGCCCACATGAAATATTCCACTGTAACCACACCCACTTCCCAGGTTAGATGAAGTCTAGATGGAGGCTCACCCTCTCTGTTCAAAGTAACATGATCTCATGTCCAACAGCCCAGAAAAAGCCCGTTCCAATACCAAGCTTCCCCTGCTGCTGTCCAAATGGATTCCTTGTTCCCCTTTTCTGGTGTCATGAGGGCAGGCAAAGGAGAAGCCAGGAAAACAAAGGTAGGAAGGTTACCCTGGAAAGCCTCTAAAATAATAGAATCAGAATCCACGGGAGTCTTCTTCCTCATGACTCAAGGCGTAAGGAATCGGTGCACAGGGGTGAAGGGTCACAAGGGGCAGACCCACCCAGCTCACGGTGGCCCTGACTTGGGGTGCACCCCTACGCCCGCCTCATCAAGCCCGAAAGACTGGCCTGTCCATGCAAATGACCCAAGAAGAAAGGGACCCCGCATCAGAAGATTCCCAGGAAATCAACTTCAAAGCCTCAGATTCTGACTGGGTAGAATCAGAACCCCTCTTCCCACCCAAACAACAGTCACAAAGAAGGAACCTCCTATTGTCCTGAACAGGAGGATTCGGGCAGGATCGTAAGACGAGAAGGTCTTTAAAAGCTTGACTCTTCACGTCCCAGCCTTCAGCGAATACCCCACTTACTCCATCCCAAACAGAAGAGGTTTCGCAAGATCTCCAGACGTGCCATCCGCAGGGGCAGCTCACGCATGCCAGGTGAGAGGCCAGGATTCAGAGCATCACACCCCATGGTACCAACCCTCCTCCCCTCCTCCTGGCCTTCCGGTCTAGAAAGGTGGGCCTCAGTCCACTGTGGTTCTGCCTATAAGAGCAGACACAGGTAAAGAATGGGTTTCGTGCTCATTTTTTATATTCCTCTAGAGGTTGCAAGCCCCTCCTCTGAAACCTTAATGAGATAATACAGGAAAAGTACCTCATATGCTGTAGACACTAAATAAATCAGTATATAGTATTCATATTTTAATGGTCAAAGAAGCATTTACCAGGGCCTTATTCCACGAAGGCTTTGTAGAAAGCACTTTGGCCATGCTGATTTTTGCCCACCCAAAGCTCATAATTTATGAAAGTCAGAATTCTCAAACACTAAAGCGTAGGATTCCAAGGTATCACATGAGGCTCTATGATCTAGTCCAAGATCTCACAAATCCATCCCGAACCATTAAAAAGTACAGCTTTCCAAAAGTGATGACCTCTCTCCCAAAAGTTTTACCAATGAACACCATGCTCATACTTTGTGTTCAAGCAAGAGAATCAAAATCAGCTGGGGAAGCGGTGCTGTAAAACGCTGAGGAAGACTAGGGGCTCTCTCGCTCTCCATCCTCATAAAAACACCAGCTAAAACAAACAGCAGCTCTGGTGCTGTTAGTCAGTACTCGGGGGCACAGCGGACAGGCCAGACCAAGGGTAGTTAGTTAATCAATCTACTGTCTTGGAAAGTAACTCCATGGCAGGGACCAATTCATTCCACAAAATGCAAACCAAGACTCACTCCTTGGGCAGAACAGCAAATGACGTTGGCACCGCCCCACAAAGCCTTTTCCCGGTTCACAATCCCTTCCTGTGCCCTGTTCAGCACTTTGCAATACTGGATGCCTAAATAAATATTAACTAATTATGCCGTATATTCCCCAGGATCTTTTCAGTGGAGAAACCCCACGGAGCAAACAGCTAGTTTGGTGACTTCAATAACACTATAATCCTTTGTGCAGGAATATTAACCAGCCAACCTCCTCCGCCCCGTGTTCTTCCTTTCCCTTCTTGGTTATGAGATCAGCCGTAGCATCCAACAATCCACACTTCCCCCCAAAGCACAGAGGAACTGCAAGCTCAGGAAAAATATTCTAGGAAAATGCAGCGGCGATACAAACTCGATATGGTGATCACCGCCCCGTCTACCTCCCAGTTCAATTCTCCCTGTCTACCTCACAGTTCAATTCTGTGAGTAACTAAACAAACTTTCCCTTTAAAGAAGCAACCCCGCTAACTTACAAACCAGTTTCTGCCAAGTTTTGAGCTTTGTACCCGTTTCATTTGTACCCTAAAGACAGCAAAAAAAAAAAGGAGGAAGAAAGGAAAGAAGGAAGGGAGGGAGGGAGGGAGGGAGGGAGGGAGAGAGGGAGGGAGGGAGGAAATAAGAACACAGAAGTGAGACCCTCAAGGAGGTGAGATGAACTGAAGGGAAAAATAACAATGATCCCAGGAAGGTAAGATTAAAAGTGGAGGGGAAGAAACATACAGCCAGTTTACCACCAATCAACTAGGATAAGATGAAAATACTGGTAATTCCATCTCCCCATAATGAAGAAAAAACAAATGATAGAAGTGGTATTGTTTTATTCTGTTGCAATGACCTTGAAGGAAGGCACTGAGAGAACTATAGTATTGGAAAAGGGTAGGAGAGGAAAATACTCAGTGTACTACAATTTAATAAGTGTCTACTTAGTGCCAAACCACGAGACAGGTACCTTACATGATAACTCATATAGAAATCTCACAGCAGCCGCCCCCCCCAAAGCAGTTTTCATTATTTCCATCTCACAGTAGGGGAAATGCAGGCTCAGAGAGGTTAGGTAATTTTCCCGGGGCCACTCAGCTAAAAGTGACAGAGCAGGAATTCAAACCCAGCTTCTTCTGCCTCCGAAGTTCTTGTTCTTATACTGCCACATACTCAGAAAGATTTTCTGAGAAAACCAAAATGCCAAGGCTCATGCATTAAATATGAACCAAAATGAAACATTCTTCCTCAGTCATTACAGCAAATTTTCTGTGCCTCAGTACAAAGTTAACCTGCACTGTGAAGCGGGTTGAAAGCACCTCCAATCCACATTAAATTACCAGTAAGCCTTGTGTAAGTTCTAGTTAGATGTTTCTAAAACAATCTCGCAGGGTGTGTCCCAGTGAATCTACAAAACCCACCTTACAACAACTTGATCCGACGTGTGTAATACTCAAGAATACAAGGTATGTTTTCATAAAACTAAAAAACATTATGTCAAAGACACATAAAGATAAATACATAATGTCTTCACACAACTAGCAGACTCAGTTACTTAGTTTTACAGGATCTTGAGATCTTTTTTGACAGAGTTCCACAGGGCAGAATTTTTTAAATGCATGTAAATTTAAAAGAAGTGGTCTTTGTTTATGCTTCATTTAAAATACAAACAAAACCAAGGTTGGGTCTTTCAAAAGACCAATAAAACTGATGATACTTTAGCAAGGCTGATCAAGAAGAAAAGAGAAAAGGCACAAATAAGCAACGCCAGAAATGAAAAAGGAAACATTTCTACAGATGCTATAGTCCTTAAAAATATTATGAAAGAATATTATGTGTCACTTTATACCAATAAATTTTTTAATGAAATGGGAAAATTTCCATTTAAAAAAACAAAACTAGCTACTAAACCAAGATTGTCTTAATGGTCCTATTGCTATTGAACAAATTGAACCTGCAATAAATTAAAAAAAAAATTCAAATAGGCAGAGCCACACCAGGTTATTTATGGGAGACGTAAAGGAACTGTAAGAAAAAAAAATGATACAGAAGTTATAACACCTGCAAGGTGATATGATAGAGTAGAATTAACCGAATTTCAAATGTCTGTGTGATGTTCCCCAGCAGTCCCACGCGACAGTGTCTAGAAACCTTTATGAATAATATATTCCCCCTTCTCCCGCGGAGGATTCCTGTTCCATAAAACTCCACCAGCGAGGGTCTATTAGTCAGTTTCACCAGAACTATCACCAGATCCAGTCTGGTTGTCTTTCCTGTTGGGTGAGTTGCTAAAGGTTCCTTGGGAGGTAGGAGGAATCAGCAGCAAGTTCGTATCTACCTGCATGTTCTTTTTGAGCCCATAGCAAGCTAGAAAGCAGGGCTCCAGCAGCCGTGCCAGCCTGGACCATGCAGCCTGTTGTTCCTCCCTGGGACATGTCTAGAGTGGTTGAAAAGTAATTTCATTTTACTTCTGTATCATAAACTTCAGGGAAGGTGGAGGGTGAAAGCAAACTATGTAAAACTGTGGCCACAGCAACCTGTCCCCTGAGCCCCCAAGTTCAAGTGGGCTGGGAAAGCCAGGTTCTTCCGTTCTGGTATTAGAAGAATGACAGAATCAGCTACTAACATCCTCCTAATCGCACCCACCCCAGACCTGGGAGAAACATTTGTAAAATGCAATTTGGTTTTCTACAAATAGAGTGAGATCCACACATTTATTAACCTTCTTTTCTGGCCCTAAAAGGAAGACAATTCTCTAAAAATTCTTACAAAGCATTAGCTTACAAAACACACACACACACACACACACACACACAGCTCACACTGCTCTGTACTGACCTGCTGATCAGATATGAAATAGATGATACAGATAACAGTTAACCCTAAAGCCTCCACCTAACTCCCTCTGCAGTGAGTAAACACCACACGTGTCAAATGAAAGCTCCTGAGGGCCTCGAAACAAAACCTAAAGAATGTTTGCACTTGGCCAAGTTCATCGTTTGCTGAGACGTATGAAGTGTCTCTTGCAATCATCCCAACCCCGGTACCACACTCCACCCAAACTTCCTCTCCCCTTCCCAACCGAAATTGACTTAGGCAATCAATCTAAAGATAAACCAGCTGCCACAGAAAAACTAACATTTTTCAACAAAGAAAAAAGATCCACATAAACATATATAACACCTCAAGAGCCAGGAAGCCTTGAGCTGAACTCACTTAAATCAGACACAAAATAAACGAGAAACCGAGACTTCCGATGGATGCCTCACTCCAGAACTCCCATCCAGGAGCCTGCTGGGTGCCACAGCTTCAGGTATTACTTTGGAAGTTTCTGTCACTTAAATCCCAAGACTTTCACGGGGTTCATTTTCAAAGACACTGAGCCGTAATTACTGAACGCGCAGCAGGACCTTTGGGGACAGGGCGCATCTTTGGTGGGTAACATGATCCCACAGCCTCCTTCCCAATCCCGGACTCTGTGCGCGGTCCCTGGTTACAGAAGGCAAGTGAAGCGCTTTCGAAGCCCGAACCCCTTTTCCCTGAAGCTAAAACTTACATGGGTGGCGTCGCTGGGCAGCCCCAGGGCAGCGTGGAGTCGCGGCTCGCCGGCCCCGGGAGTGGGGCTCGGGGCGCACAGGTCCCCGAGCGGCAGCTGCAGAACCCGGGGCTCTCATCCCGCCTCTCCTAGCCCAGAGCCACCCTCCGAGGCTGGCCCACACCACCCAATACAAAGAAATTTGCCGGAGAAAAGAAAGGGTTTTTAAATTCAAGCTCACCACTGCTCAGCAAGGCGCACATGCTTCTCGCGTCTTGCTTCCCATCTCTCAAACTTCCAGTAACACAAATGAGGAAGCAGCAGCCTTCCCCCGGCTTCTGGCAGTGGGAGTGGGCGTAACTTGTGAAGTTTCGTGCTATGATGAATCTGGTCATTTGGGTGTGTTGGAGAGGGTTTGTGGCTCCTCCCCGCCCACCGTCACCTCCCTGCTCTCCGCCTCCTCCAGTTTAATTCTCCCCTTTGGAGCTGGCAACGCCGCAAACTCCTCTGCGCTCAGCTCCTCCCATCCTTAGGGGAAATTAATTCCTAACAGGTTTTAACCATTTTACAGATGAACCTGGTCGCCCTGCAGAAAGCCTAAGTTCTTTTCAAATTATTTTTCGATAGCACATGGCAAGAAAGCAGTGCCTCTTACCGGATTTAAGAGGCTATAAATCTTCAATAACTGCTCAGCACCCCCTCTTCCCCGGCAGGAATGTGGGCGCTTTAGCAAGTGGAGACCTAATTCCTGAACATCTAGTTTAAAATAGTGGAGGACGGGAAAAAAGGAAAACAAACAAACAAACAAACAAAAAAACACCTGTCAGGGCTTCCCTGGTGGCGCAGTGGTTGAGAATCCACAGTGAAGGGGACACGGGTTCGAGCCCTGGTCCGGGAAGATCCCACATGCCGCGGAGCAACTAAGCCGGTGCGCCACAACTACTGAGCCTGCGCTCTAGAGCCCACGCACCACAACTACTGAGCCCAAGAGCCACAACTACTGAGCCCACGTGCCACAACTTCTGAAGCTCACATGCCTAGAGCCCGTGCTCCACAACAAGAGAAGCGACCACAATGAGAAGCCTGCGCACCGCAGAGTAGCCCCCGCTCGCTGCAACTAGAGAAAGCCCGCATGCAGCAACGATGACACAATGCAGCCAGAAACGATAAATAAATAAAATAATAAAATAAATAAATTTATTTTTAAAAAACACCTTTCAGCTGGCTATCTTTCCTTTAAAGCTTATTACAAAATATTTCAGATATACAGAAATATATTTGAAAATAATATAATGAACCATGCAACACAAAAATTTAAAATTACCAATCTTGTTGAAGCCAACCGTAAACACCTCCCTGAAATGCATCCCCGTTTTCCTCCTCTTTGAAATATAACTGCTATAAATTTGATTTCCCAAGAGCAATTTTTATATCAGTTTCTAAAAATTCTAAGGGACACATGCTAACAAAGTTCACCCGAAAGCAATCCAATGAGTATCTTTCACCTGGGCTTGCTCTTATTTCCCAAACAGAAGTTAAATTAAGTAAAACTTAAAAGGACTAGACATTAAATCAAGCCTCAGGTGGCTGGTTAAAGAGAATGAAAGAAATCACAGTATAAGAAAATAGGATATCTGGAATGACAAGCAAGAGGCCGTATCTGAAAGAGTTGAAGCATTCATGGACGAAACTGATAGATTAATACAGCATTATCGTTTTACAAGGTTAATTAATAGCTGTGTCAAAAGCCAAGGATACTGACCCGCATTGCAAGGGGCTTTTTTTCAAACAAACAGCCTACAGAAATAGAAACACAGCATTCATCATGAAAGAAGTCCTAATTGCTCAAGTGCCTGCCGGAGTTATTATAGGCTGGGAGCAATACTCAGAAAAGGGAACCTTCAAGATAATCATGATAAAAATCAAAATGGTAAAAACCATGATCCGTTCAAAATTGATTCAAAATTGAATAAGAAGTAGATACCTAGTTCATCTTTATATTCCCACTACCTTGCAGAGAGGCTAACATAAATAGAAATGTAATAACTATTTGATAAATGAATGAAGCAAACAAACAAGAGAATGCCCATGAAGACTTCTGAAGGAGCAGAATGAAAAGAGAGTGGATAGAGCAGTGGTCCTTAACAGGAGGGGACTTTGCCCCCAGGGAATATGTAGCAATATCTGGAGACATTCTTGGTTGTCACGACTTGGGGGTGCTATGAGCATCTAATCGGTGAAAGTCAGGGATGCTGCTAGCCATCTTAAAAAGCACAGGAAAGCCTCCTACAGCAAAGCGTTATCTAGCCTAAGATGCCAATGCTGCTAGTGAGAAAATCTCACATAGAGGTTTCACTATCAACTGTCGATTAATTGACTTATTCCATCTATGACCATCAACGTTATAAAGAGACTCTGCTGGGACCTACGAAAATATAGCACAGCATTTCTCCTTCATTTCCACTGTACAGCATGTGATGGCTGAGGACCATCTATGTGGGCTCAGAAGAAACTGGGCACTGGGGTCAGAATCAGTAAAGCAGTTTACTGGCTTGGGGCACAGCCTCAGGTCCATGCAGCTCACTAAGCCAACAACTTGTGTTGAATTTGGAGGCTGATAATCAAGAAGGGGTGGGAGGAAGAGGCTGGAAAGCCAGAGTATCAGCTTTAGAATCACCGCATGGTTGGGGAAGGAGGCATGGTGCGCAAAGTGAAAGAGATGTGAAAGATACACGGGGTCAGGCTTATCCCGGACACATCAGTCATTTCTCTATTGACGGTCACTAGCAGGAGACACTCCATTGAGAACAGGAAGGACATTTAATCTCATTACAGCTTATCGAAAAGCAAGTTACAAATCACTTACAGGAAAAAGAATGCCAACATCACAAAGTTTACCAGTCAGGGTGAAGGACTTACAAAGTGGAGACATCTTTTCTACAGGTTTTTCTGGTCTTATCATTACCTAATAAGTATTTCTTTTAACTGGAATGCCATATTTTTTTTTTTCTTTCTTGAATAAGAAAGAGTTTTGCTGTTGCTGGGGGGTGGGGGGAGGTGTGGCCAGGCAGGGGGCAGTGGGTTTGTTCATCTTGAATCGCCCTTGAAACCTAACAGATGGTAGGTTCTCAATAAATGCATGTGGGATTAAACTGAAGGAGTACCCCCACTTTATTGCTCACCTCTCAGGCCAGGAAATAAAGAGTCCCCTATACTTGCTTCTGGGGGAATCCGCAGGGCACCCTGAGTTCAAGAGTCTGAGTGACCTGTGAGCGCATAGAAAACCTGTTGGTTTCGTTCAGTGGCTGACAGATTGCCAAAGACCTGACACAGGTGAAAGCCCGTCAAGATCAGAACCCAAGAGGTCCCCAAGCAGCGGCCACCAGCCTCACAGTGGGACGTCTCTGTGCACCAAAGCGCTTACTCCTATAACAGAAGGAAGAGTGCCAAGCTGTGGGTCCCCTCCAAACACCACTTGACAAAGTGGCGTTAAGGAAGACACTTGAGCCCTCCTTAAGTTACCAGCTTCTTAACCTGAGGTTTCTGATGCCACTCATTTTGCTTTTAAAAAGTCATATGAATTTAGGAAAAGAAAAAGCGACCACAGTTATGAGCCGGACCAAAAGAAATGAACTTAAGCGTGAAAGTACTGTATTTCTGTTCCAGAGAAATGCAACCAGTAGAGGGCGCACAACTGACTTTTGTTTTTAACAATTATCCACCATCAGGATAAACCTGGGGACGATGTTAAATGAACCAAGTTACAAAAATAATCACGCACTACCACACATGGGGAAAAAAAAAAAGATTATAAGCTAGCCTCCTCATTTTATAGGTTTGATTTCAGGTCTTCAAAATATATACTGTTTTCCAAATTTAAATGGCATCATAACAGCATAATACAACATTTAAGTAAATAAGATAGGCACTGAACACAGCATGTTTAATTTAAAACTAAAATGTTTTTCTTTTTTCCCTAGGAATGAGCAAAATTAAACTTGCTCCATAATTTATAATGCTCTATTTTATTTTTATTATTTTTAGTTTCATGTTGGGTAAGAAGTTTTTCATACGCTAACATCTACTGTAAATGTTTTCAAAAGCCTTTACTAAGTGATGGTGCTAGACCAACACCACCATGTCACTAATCCAAAAATCTGGAATATTTTTCCAAAATGTTTATTTTCACTTATATTAAAAGTCATCCAGCATTATTTTTCCTATTTCTGTAGGCTCTCAAATTTCCACAATCTGATTCAATAAGCTTAGTATTTCACTATCGAGAGGCTTAGAATTATTTGCAGATATAAAGTCTGTACCTCCTTCCTTTTGAAAAATATAAATTACAATGTTTAAAAAAGCAAAAAAAAAAAAATTTTGAAAAAAACTACAAGCCATGACGCCCTTATATGGTATTTATACTGTAAATGGATATTTACACAAGAGCTAGCTCAACAGACATAATTAATTATAATTAATTAATCACTCAATTAATACCTGTTGGGAAACACCATTTGGTACGTGGGGAAGAAAGCCACAAAGAATTAAACTTCTCTCCTTCCCTTTGTCAGTTGAATTTACACTAAGAAACCAAAAAATTCCAGAGAGTTTATCCTCCCCAAAGATTTTTACTTAGTCTTTAACTTGCTTAGATCTACAATTGCATTGTAGATCTCACTGCATACAGCTATTGCATTAGATCAACAATAACTGGCTTTTAAAATTCCTTTTAAATTGTGCTCTCAACAGCACAAATGCCTTCCTTAAACAAGAAGCTTCTGGATTATCTGTTCAAGGGTCTTCAAAACCAACTTGCTCAGGAATCGAGGAAGCTTAACCCAAAAGCACTACAATCAGCTGAACTGACAAGGTCTGCAAAGTTGTTACCAGTGCCTGCAATGGAGCTTCCCACCACCATCCCCAGCTTGCATACGGAGCTAGGAAGGAGGGTTCCCAGGAACAAGGTAAGCAGTGCTCACACCAACCTGCCATCACCTGTGTCACCTTGTATCAGCAACAAAGCTGGGGAGAAAGTGTGTTCTCCTCATCAAGCTAGGTGACGCCCAGAAGGGGTGTTAATTAACACAGTCAAATGAGCTGAATCCAAATAAAAAGACATTCCCCAGCATAATTACAGATCCTGTTAATCCTATGATGTCACCATGGAAATTCAGAAGCTTGTTCATGAATACATTTTGCAGCTGGCTGACAACTGATTGCCAAAATCAATTTTTTATATTTGAAGCTGATTGAAAGTCTAAATATGGATCCATCCCACCCACTCCCGGGCTTGGTGATCTGAGGATCCGCTCAGGAAACTGACATGTTTGAAAACCCTTGGTTCAGCCCTGGACGAGGCCTTCCTTCTCTCTGAGAGAAAACCAAGGTTCGTCCTTTCAGGCAATGTCTTGATATGCAAAGCCCTCATTAAATTTGATTTGATACAAGAACGTTTTACAACTTGAAACTCTGTACCCACCAAACTTAGAGACGCTTAACATAGGTTTCTCTGTCTGAAAACCGAATGCCTAACCAATAAGCAGAAATATTCCTGAGAAATACAATGTCTGCCAAAAAGAGGCCAAGCGAACTCTAATAGTTTGCTTTTAGAGGCAACCTCCAGGATACACTGCAGTGACTTGAGTGTGTGGCAAGGTCCCTAAAATCTGCAGGCTTCACTTTCCTCAACAATTTAAATGATGGTGTTCAAATTAATTTTCTCTGGCTTCCTAGCCGGGGGGGGGGGGGGGGGGGGGAATATATATATATATATATATATATCTTCCAATTATATGCTTCCATGATTTTAAAATTCTCATTGGCTTTCGCTGCCCCAAATTACATTTCTTTACAGAACAACTTTTATCTCACATGCCAAGGTCGAGAGTTTCAGGACTCAGTGGTGGCCCACATATGTATAACTGAACCCACGCTTGTAACTGGAAGGGTGACGGGGAGAGGGGAGGAAGTGCAACCAGAGGATAAAGGTAACAAAGAAGACAGAGGAAAAGTCCGTGAACCCTTAGCCCCTACTAGCAATCGCCCATAGGGGGCCAGATGCTGTCCTACCCACACACACAGTGAAGCTGTCGCTTCCAAGGGCCCTGTATGCCTTGCACAAGAGGTACATGTGGTTGCTGGGGGTGAGAGCATCTGGGTTCTCACTGGTGTGGGATCTTTCAGGCACCTCTCTGCTTGGCCACAGTAAACAATAATGATTACCACTGGCACTGAAAGTCGGATCACGCTGAATAACGAAAGGACAAAGATAAGAAGTCAAGTTCTAATTTTCAGACCCGCCTTCTTTCCAAAGAACATGTAGCCAGGATAACCTTACCATTCAGTACTGTAGAGCCTCCTGGAAAAGCCGGGTCAGGGAGCTTTCCCACTGGGGAGGCCTCATCTGGTCCTGGGAGAAGCAAGGACAGGAAGTAAGACGACCTTGTTCAAGTCCAGGCTCCACCAACAGCCAGGTGAGAAACTTAAAGCAAGCCATCCAGCTTCCCCTTCAGTGAAATGGGAAGTTGAAATCGATGCCTTTGACGATGGGCTGCATAGGTTAACAGGCTTTGTACAGGCACATGCCTAATATTTTCCCTAAACAGTAAAGGGCATTACACAGGCAAAGTCAGTTTCCAAACAGGAAAGAAGCAAAGCCTGTATCTCAAGCTATGGTAGTGTGTAGAATGTTTTTGATGTTTTTATGTTGATATTACTACAATATTTTGGTAATGGATAAAGTACAGTTGAGACACTAGTTACATGTCAGATAAGAGAGCGGGGGCCCTTCCAAGACCCCAGAGCCACAGAGAGACCTCTTGAGCCCTCCCTGTCGGGTCCCTATTGTGGAGAAGCATCAAGTCCCCTCAAGAGTGTCACTAGGGCTTCCCTGGTGGTGCAGTGGTTGAGAGTCCGCCTGCCGATGCAGGGGACACGGGTTCGTGCCCCGGTCCAGGAAGATCCCACATGCCGCAGAGCAGCTGGGCCCATGAGCCATGGCCGCTGAGCCTGCGCGTCCGGCGCCTGTGCTCCGCAACAGGAGAGGCCACAACAGTGAGAGGCCCGCGTACCACCAAAAAAACTAAAAACAAACAAAAAAAGAGTGTCACTAACACTGAGCCACATCAGCCCTTGGCACTCACCAGGGACAGCTAATAAAACAGTATTTGGTTTTGTTTTTCATGAGCGAGAATACTTTTATTTTATATTAAAATACATCAGTAATTGTCATTTCACATTTTCTGGACCGGAACATATCCAGGTGAAGCTGGGTGGGAAGGACACACCAAACACTTGGGTACAATGGTGAAGAGAAAAGGACCACACCCACAGATGCATTTCTAACACCTGACACCTGACAGAGCTCTCTGCTAGTGACAGGGACATAATCAATTACAATTAGGGGACTTCTCATGTTGGGGACATGCTAATGGAATCCACTTGTCTTGCGTTCCCCTCCAAGCGCTCGGGCATGAGATTTTATGGTCTCTAGGAGCACAGGGTACCATTTTCCCTAAACGAAGATCCAACTGCAAAGGTTATTTTCAATCAGGAAATACAACAAGCCTATATCTCAAAATATTAAATGGCCTGAGGTAAGGCAATAGACACATGGAGGGTCACAGACCCATATACCTAAGAGCAGAAAGGGGGGAGGGGATCTTACAAATCACTCATTCATCTGAGGTCAGAGGGTTAAGGGACCCCCCTCAGGCGCACAGAATAAAATGATGGCAGATTCGGCCTAGAAGCCAGATCTACTGAAACAAACCTGCTGTACGTTCCACCAACTCAATTATTACCTGCTTTTAAAAAAAAATTCCATCAAATAAACATTAAAGACAGTATATGCAAATATAATTCCGTACCCCAACACAGTACAAAAGGCATATATAAATAAAAAGTGATATACATTGATCCCATCTGAAACTAAGAGCAAACCATAATAACTGGACGCATGAGAAAATTCTTGGCTCAATCCCAAGCAAGCAAACAGGAGGATCAGAGACCTGGGATGGAAGGATACAGTCAATCTAGGATGGCTGAAGGCAGGCTGATTCACCAGCAGACAGTATCCTCCCAAATCACGGTGGTGAGCTTGGCAAGACTGTGGGGGAAGCCTGGTAGAGACATGGGACACATTCAGGTACGCCCAAGGGGTCATGGGGGTGCCATGGTCAAAGACAAGGACTCCCCCAGTTAGGGAAGTCCTACTCCTAGAGTCCCGAGAAGTTAAAATATATCTCTACAGATGCTGAAAAACAGCATCATTTCTCACGTGCACATGAATGTTCACTGCAGAATTATTCACAACAGGTAGAAAGTGAAAACAAACCAGGTGTCCATCAGCAGGTGAATGGATAAACAGAACGTGGTCTGGTCCACGTAGTGGAATATTACTCAGTTATTAAAAGGATGGAGTTTTGATTCATGTTACAATACAGACGAACCTTGAAAATATTATGCTAAGCGACAAGGTCAGACACAAAAGGACAACTAGTGCATGATCCCACTTATATGAAATATCTAGAATAGGCAAATTCACGGAGAGAAAGAGGAGCTTAGAGGTTACCAGACGCTGAGGGGCAGGGGAAATGGAGAGTTACTGCTTAATGGTTAGTGTTTCTTGGGGTGATGAAAAAGTTTGGGACGTAAAGAGCGGTGACTGCTGTACGACATTGTGAATGTAATTACTGTCACTGAATTATACACATAAAAATGGTTAAAATGGCAAATTTTATGCTATATATTTTTTATCACAATTTTTTTTAATGATTCAAAAAAGACATATCATTTTCAGCCTACTGGCTCAGGTACAGGTAGCTTTTCAAAATACTGCTGTTAAAACCAAAAGTAATCGAAACTTTAAGCACATTAACCAAGCTTTAAAAGGTGCCTTTCTCCTTGTCACATCACCAAGATCTTAATCCTACACCTGAAAGAGCAAATTTTTCTCTGATTGTAAGTGATAAAATGGGATTGTCTAATCTATAAAATTCAATCTCTTATAAGCATGAAGACAAAACGAGGCACACCTTTGCACATCAAGAGCTTTCCCAGGTGCCAGGTGTCACACCTGTACGGAATGTCATGGATCCACTTCCAGTAACCCATCCCAATCCCAAATGGCAAAGCAGAACATGAAGACAGAGAGGGTGGGATCTAAGTCTAGAACCGAAAGCGGAGGAAATAAATCAAATTCAAATTACCAACTGAAAGTACTAAACGGCACACATCTTAACACACCACATTTTACGCACTTATCCCATTCAACAGACCTAGACTGGCCAGGAATTCCTTTTCTGGTCACAAGCCTATCACCTAAATTTTTGTAAAGCCTCAGTCCCTCATCTGTAAAATGGGTTATAGTAGTATCTCGCTCATGAGGCTATGCAAGGCTGTCACTGACATTTCCTGAGTACTTTGTGAAAACCATAGGGCTGGGGTCTGCTCATCTATTTTTGTACCTGGTCCTCATGCCAACTCAACAAAGTACTATGACTGGACCCATTCTACAGAAAAAGAGACTGAGACACAGAGGTTAAGTGAGCTGCCCTGCCCGAAGCTACTCAACAAGTAGGAGGCAGGTCTGAAATTCGAACTTGGCCTCACTTAGGCTGGAACCCCAGCTCTCCCGGATCTTATTGCTACAGTTGGCCTGTAGGCTTGTCATCGTCACTGACCTGGGCAGCCTCACACGCACTGCGTTTGTCTATATTATTCTTATCACCTTTAGTATTCAGATTCTGGGCTCACAAAGTCACAGAGCTGAGTCTGATTCCTGAAGGCTGCACTTACTCACGGGGCACCTCATCTCCCTCCCGAGGCCAAATGTAGTGGGAAAAGAACATATTTCAGGGTTTGTCATGAAGCTCCTAGAAGGTAATCATCACCCTGTCTGAGAAAGATGACTGAACAAAGTATCTAAGATGAGCAAGTTAAACTGGGCAACAGTCAAGGAATATGCCTCATACACACGTAGAAAATTTCTAAATACGTTCAAAGGGGCCTCTCCCATAAGCAAGATCTCCTGCAAGAGGCAAGTTCAAGGTCCGGGTTGAGATAATGAACCATCAGGTGGGTATTTTATACTAAGCTATGTGCAATGTTGGTTCACAGCCAAAAGAAATACACGATGAGCAGAATCTTGCTTGAGCTCAACCAGTTCGCACTCTCCCAGACTTCCTGGTAACGTACAGCAGGTGTTTCACAGGATGACACACTGCTCTTGACGTAGGTACCAAGAGTTACGCATGCCTGCTGGTTGGTATAGAGGAGGCTCGTGCAAGCGGGCTGACCGCTGCTTCACTAGATCACCTGAATCACCACAGCTCAGTCTTCCACTCCCAGCTTCGTGGCTTCTGAGAAAAGGAATTTCTCAGCATTGGGTCACAAGGACGCCAACCCGCCAAGCTTGAGAATCCTTGCAGAGGGCTGGCTCGGCTCCAACGCGTTCACACGACTTGCTCAGGCTTGGGCTTATGACTCAGACTCGTCACTCCTCCCAAAGCCCTGTATCCTGAGAGCCTTTGTTGGTTTTTCTGGCCACAGATGAACTCAGCCCATTCAAGCACAGCTGTAATCCCGTCCACACATAACTTTCCATTGGCGAAAATTAGTCAGGGAGGCTGGGTCTGAGGTCAGCAGCCCCCTGAAGGAAGACCCCCTACCCCCCACCACAAAAAAATATCAAATATAGCTGTTAATGAACTGCCCATTTCCAGTCTCATAGACACTACTAGCACATACATGGAGCCTACTGACTCCGTGGACTTCAATAACCAAAAACAATATTCTTGGCCTTTGGCATCAGCATGGGATTTCGTTTTCATAAGGCTGTAGTGCCAGCTCGTGCTATTTGCTCCCATGGGGCCCAGCATTTGTTCTAAACATACATGGACCACAGATCTCAGCTCTTTACTCAAGGTACCTTCTCTGTGGGGTCCTCCCAGCCACTCCCCCAACTGCCTTCCCCCACCTCTCTCCCCCGGCACATCTCCTTTCCCACTTCCCTGCTTTATTTTCTCCTCCTTTATACACACTAAATTTTCTTACTTTCCTATTTTCTTATTTATTGTTTCTCTCCCCACCCACTAGAATGTAAGTTCCACAAGAGCAGGGACTTTTATCTATTTTGCTCTCAACTCTATCTCAAGTACCTAGAAGAGTGCTTGGTACATGGTGGACCCTCAACAAATATCTGTGGACTGAAACTGAATAGACCCTCGTGATGATAACCAAGATCAGAAGCATGATCAAGACCACCCAGGCCTGAGATCGCTCCTTAAACCACAGAGCAAAGTTCTCTGCCACTTTCCTTTAGAATCCCACATAGCAAGAAGGGAAATAGTGAACAAGGGGAGAAGTATACATTTATTCCACCAATACACAAATAGTTGGGCTTTGCGACTTGTAACCCTCACTAAGAATTTTCAAGACACTGCATGCTGAATCTCCAAAATACATAGGATGGAGGGAGACAGGAGAAGATGGCGGAAGAGTAGGACGCGGAGATCACCTTCCTCCCCACAGATGCATCAGAAATACACCTACACGTGGAACTGCTCCTACGGAGCACCCAAAATACATAGGGTTGTTAACAGAAAGGGGGAAAGATGCCAATAATGCCTCCATAAAGTCAACCTCAAGGATCCCACCCTCAGTTCACTGGCTCCCATCCTCCTGGACCACTCCCTCT